>NW_024738300.1:87983-121351 GCF_018991925.1 Homarus americanus
ATATATATATATATATATATATATATATATATATATATATATATAAATATATATATATATATATATATATATATATATATATATAAATAAATATATATATATATATATATATATATATATTACTCTATATTTCATTAGTCCATATAGTATGCAGACTTCAGCATATAATCAACAACCTCACTAGCCAGGACTTGAACCCTCGACCTTATGCTGTGACCAGGGATTGCTACCAACCACGCTACAAGGACACTAAAAGCAATCCTAGACTTTGTTATATTTTACACAAAGCCTGTTCATTGTGCTTATGGCGCCGTGATCCTCCAATTGGGGATTGCCCTTGCCACTTTTGTGGTCGGAGTAACTTTACAGAATCCAGCCTCGTGTTTCGATGCTTCGGAACGGTTGGTACAGCCGACCACTCATATGAGTACAGTATCCACTTTAATTTTGCCAGAATTTTATAATGACTAGTAATTTAAGTTCTATTCCACCAGATATCTTATAAATGTATATATCATGTGTATCTGTATACTGTCAAAACAACCATACGATGCACTAGAGAATATAGCAAAGTATTTCGTCCAGCGTTTCAAATTGTATGGACAGATTAATTAAAAAAAATTTTGGGGGGGGGAGGCGGGGATTGTACAGTCTCGCATCGAAGTTCGTGATACAGTCATGGTGGATTTAATAAACAAAATTATGTGTGTGTTGGGGACGGTGACCGGATAGCGAGCGACCAGTGGGCCACTGTTTGAAATTTGTTGCTAATCTTTAAAGTTTTACCTGAACCTTGAAAGTTTGAAAGAAATTTTTGAAAACTTCCCATACATTGAAAATTTTTATAATTATTTTCTAACGTTTTCATTGATTTTCTGTTTTTATATTTAACACTCATGGTTACTTAGACTTGGCAATGTTATTTTGGTATTTAGTTTGCTAAGTAATTTGGTAAGTAATTTAGCACCCCTGAGTCCATGATACGCCATGATACACCATCCACCTTGACTGTATCAAGAACTTCCGTCCGGGACTATACAGTACTTGTGAGAGGCTATTGATAAAATACTTTCAAATTCTTCGGCATATGTCCTCTCTGTTATAAGCTGGAATGACTCGAATGATTATCTGTGATAGCTGAAGTTAATTGTTCACCGAGTCTCACACACACACACACACAGCTTATATATGTATCATCGCACCTACAGTGTTTTATTTGCATATACGAGTATATATTGAATCGGTGCTACTATTGCGTGTGGTCTACCACAATATCCGTAGTCTACAAACCTGCCCGACCTGATTACCTGAACACCAGGACCCTAACCAACCTTATAAAATGGGGTTGGGTTGGGTTGGGTTAGGTTAGGTTCATCATTTACAAAGAATATGATACGGAGTTTGTCAATAATGTTATGCTATTATTCAACACCTTTATATCTTTTGTTTATATGAGGATCATTAAAAAATATTTATCACTATTTTGTTTTTTTATCATAAAACTCTAATATATAATAAATAATACCATATATCAATACTGAATTGCAGCCTGCAGTGTAGATATCCCAGGTAGACCGCACGCTATAGTGTAAATGTCCCGGTAGACCGCACGCTATCGTGGCACCTGTTGAATCTATGCATCTAATAATATTTCCTTTCCTCAGGCACATCAAAGACTAGAGCAGCACCCCATGCATGGCTGACAACCGTGTTAACCACAACGTTCAATCCTCAGTGTTCAATGTTCTTCTTCATAGATGGCAAAACCTTCGCCACCGCTGTCTTCACGGTAAGTGGACGTGGCTGTCATTGTCTTCGTCATAATATTCCACTAGCAGTACTTAAAAAAATACAAATAAACGAAATTATGTATTTCAGTGTAAGAGATGCGATATTATTGCAGGACTTCATGGATCAGTTCCGGGACCCTTGTGGTGTAGGTGTGTTCGAGGTGGCAGTGGACGGCCAGGACGCTAACGTGACGAAGGCGCAGCTCTCCCGGGTGGTCGACGAGGCTCGGCGGGTAGGTCACTCTCACTTTACTACTGAGGCGGGTGGGTCACTTTCACGTTATTAATAAGGCAGACAGGTCACTATCACATTACTACTGACGTTGGTAGGTCACTCTACATTATTACTAAGGCGGGTAGGTCACTCTCACATTACTACTGAGGAGGGTAGGTCACTCTCACATTACTACTGAGGCGGGAAGGTCACTCTCACTTTAATACTTAGGCGGGTAGGTCACTTTCACATCACTATTGAGGGGGATAGGTAACTCTCACATTATTACTGGGACGTGTAGGTAACTCTCACATTACTACTGATGTGGGTAGGTCACTCTCACATTATTACTGAGGTGGGTAGGTCACGTTCACAGTATTAATGAAGCGGGTAGGTCACTCTCACAGTACTACTGACGCGGGTAGGTCACTCTCATATTATTACTGAGGCGGGTAGGTCACTCTCACATTATTATTGAGGAGGGTAGGACACTTTCACATTACTACTGAGGCAGATAGCTCATTCTCACATTACTACTGAGGCGGGTAGGTCACTCTCACATTACTACTGAGGCGGTGGGATTCCACTCTGCTGCATTACTACTGAGGCAGGTAGGTCACTCACATTACTACTGAGGCAGGTAGGTTACTCTTGTACTACTGGGGAGCGGGTAGAGTTACTCTTACATTACTACTGAGGCGGGTAGGTCACTCTCACATTACTACTGAGGCGGGTAGGTCACTCTCACATTACTACTGAGGCTGGTAGGTCACTCTCACATTACTACTGAGGCTGGTAGGTCACTCTCACATTACTACTGAGCCGGGTAGGTCACTCTCACATTACTAATGAGGCGGGTAGGTCACTCTCACATTACTAATGAGGCGGGTAGGTCACTCTCACATTACTAATGAGGCGGGTAGGTCACTCTTACATTACTAATGAGGCGGGTTGGTCACTCTCACATAACTTCTACCAAGTTGACGTCAACAGCTGCGGCAGGTGTCATGGTGCGTGACGGTGGTGGTGGTGAGCGACGACCCAGCCTTCCTCGCCGCCTTCGCCGAGTGGTCCCTCAAGGGCCACCTCCTGGTGTGGTCGACGAGACTCCTCGCCGTAACTCACCTGCCTCTCCCGGGCCTACGCTACATCCACAGGACCTTTTCCAGGATGAACGCTATGGTCGTCATTGTTGAAGGCGCACCTGAGACATTGAAGTATATAGTGCATTGTATTCCAAATTTGCTAATTTTCAATGTTATGTGTAAATTTTGTTTATGTGATTATGACTTAATCAATGAAGAAGTTATATTAAAGTTATTAACTATACACTAATAAATGGGAGTGTTGTTCATCAAAGAATCATACGTAGTGCCCAAATTTTTCACATAAAAAAATGCTGGGGCTGATTTTGGAAGCACTGTTAATACAAAAAAAATTACCCCGAAGAAGAAGCATGCTGTGCTTGTTATCCTGAAAGTATTACCAATACAGTTATTATAGTAAAAGTATTATTCACAGGTGCAATGTGTACATACACTTACCATACAGTTCTCCAGAGGACCGAGCGATGCGTCTTGCCTTCTGGACGCCCCAGCGAGGTCTCACCTTCAATACCCACTTGCCACTTTTCCCTGACAAATACTCCAAGTAAGTACAGCGATAGGTACTCGACTTGAACCTTCAGTGGCATGGCTTATCCTTCCGATTGAAATTCACATCTTTAGGGTTTATCAACTTTCTTTGAAGAGTGTGTGCAAACTGCCATTATAATTGCATTTATCATTTTGAATCCATTATCACAATGATCTAGGTCATATTAAGACGCATCTTAATGTATTTTATTGTTAAGAGGAGCACAGTAATTATCATCTCCTCTTGTATGAATTTTTTAAGTCCTCTATAGTTTTCTGGAACTCTTAAGAAATGTTACAAAGTATTCTCTATTTCAGAGGTCCCATTAATATGTAAAATGACTTTTCTCTGCCCAAAAGAGTGACTTTATTCCTTGTTCAACAGCAAACACCTGCAACTCCCTAGCAATAACACACATCCTCGAAAATACTGCAGAAACAATATCGGAAATTAGCAACTTTCTCATAAATACTACAGCCATCTTGGGATCACATCTTATATTCATTTAAATGTTGATTGCTTTCTTATATTTCCCTAATACTAAACATCATAATTTTAAAACTTCATCTGCCTTTTACTGTAGATTCCTTAACCGACCAACCCTTGTCGTGGCAGCAGAGGAGGTCCACGCCCAGAATAGTGCCAAGGGTCGCAAGAGTCACAAGCTGGAGTACCTATCACAAGGCCTTAATTTCACGTGAGCTGAGAGTTAATGGGTGTAGATTTGAATAGTCGATAAATGTTATACATACAGTTGTTGGGTACAGAGTGATGGCTTAGTGGGCAAGGACTGTTGGGTGAAGAGAGATGGCTGAAGAGTGTTGCATTCATACATTGAATTGAATTGAAACAGTTTATTTAGCCAGAAAAACACAGAGACAGAGTGGACAATAATAACAATATTAACATAGCTGAGCCAGTTGAGAACCTGAGCTCTCCTATAGGCACCTGATATATACTATACATTTATCTCAAAGACGTATTATGTAACATTTACTTCATAGAGAGTGATAGTGGTATGTGAAGAATGCTTGGTGGAAAGTTCCGGGTGTATTGTAATGGATGATGAGTTATTGGGGTATAGCATTAGATTGAGGGATTGAGGTGATGTGTAAAAATTTATGAGTTAATAATTGATTGACGGAACGTGGCGGGTGGAGAGTTGAGGTAAGAAAATTGATGAGGGGAGAATGATCATGGGGCGAGCACTGATTTGAAAAAGTTGAATAGAGAGCAATAGGTGGAGAGTGGTGAGCGAATGAATAAGTGAACAGCTTTGAATGGAGACTCCTGGGTGGATAATTCTGAGAAGAAAAAAGTTACCGGTATGGTGGAGAGTGTTCCATGATCAGTAATGGATGGACACAGATGGGTGGACAGTGCTGGTTGGGTTTTTTGGATGGAAATTACTGGGTGGAGACTGCCGGATGAAAAGGGTGTGGTATTAAGTGTTGGCTTTAGAGCGATGTGTAGGAAGTGATGGGTGGAGGGTGCCTGGTAGATAGTAATGAGTTGAGAGTGATGGGTGGAGGGTGCCTCGTAGATAGTAATGAGTTGAGAGTGATGGGTGGAGGGTGCCTGGTAGATAGTAATGAGTTGAGAGTGATGGGTGGATGGTGCTGGGTGGATAGTGTTGCATTGGTGGTTACGGGTGATGAGTAAAATTTGATGACTGAAGATTTGATAGATGGGAAGTGCTAGGTAGAGTGTTGGATGGAGAATGTTGGATATGACTGGCTACCTGAAAGCCTGAGTACTAACCGTGGTGGCCCTGTTCGAACCCAGAGGTGTAAATTGCTTACATTTATTAACTTGTGTATATTACAGGTTCTGATAGGGTGGAGAGTATTGGATTAATCGGCGGAGAGTCTTGTAAGGATTGTAGCATTTTGATGGGTGAAGATCTATAGGTTGTGACTGCTGGATGAAAAGGTCTGAGTGGAAAGTGTCGGGTAGGAGGCGCTGGGTGGAATGTGCTGCATGGGTTGAAAGTACTTGATAGTTCTGTGAGGAGTGCTCAGTGGGAAATACTCGATGGAAAATGCTGTGAGGAAAGTGCTGGGAAGATAATTCTAGATGGAGAGAGGTGCGTGGAAAGTGCATGGTGATGAGAACTGGATGGAGGAAATAGACAGACAAATGGTTATGAACAAATTACCCCTGGTTAAGAAAATATGTCCACTAGTGCACTGAATACGGGGGACATTTTATTCAAATAAAAACAAAAATAGACTGCCTTCTGATTCTCTGCAAGTCTTCTTCTGATGTGTTCTAAAGAAGCATCATTTCCCTACCGTAGGTACAAGTACGTGCATCCTGCTGATGGGACGTTTGGCTCTGAGCAAGATGACGGGTCGTGGTCGGGAATGGTAGGCATGGTGAGCAGAGAGGTAAGTGGTATGAAGCGTCAACAGTAAACAAGGTGAGAGTTTTTTATCGGGCGGGTGCTTAGTGATCAGGTTATTAGTTAAGTGATAACTTCAATTGTAGCAGCGTGAAAAAGTAAAGCTGTAGAGTTACTGGCCTGTAGTATGCACGAGAGACAATGGACTATGGTATGTACCAGCTTGTGGATATATTCAAACTATCACCAGAAGGAAAATAAGAAATGTCGCATTACCTTATTATTTTATGACTAATCTCCGCACTTTCATCAATCTCACACCTGTACAATATTGTTTCTATTGCTGGGTTTACATAGGAGGCAGACTTCTCGACTGGACCTTTCAGTCTATCAGCCAGCCGGGCTGAGGTAGTGGACTTCACCTGGCCAGTGTCTATATCGTACTCAAGATTCGTAGCAGGACTCGGACGGCCAGAGCTGGACCCATGGGGCTTCCTGCTGCCCCTGGCACCACTGGTGTGGGCGTTCATCCTGGCGTCGTTACTGCTGCTGCCTGCGGCCATGTTCATCTTGTCTTTGTGTTCCTCTATGAAAGATACTGACCAATGGGTATGGGTGACGGATGGCTTCACCTTACTCCGTATATTATTACAACAAGGTTAGTTAAACTATTTTTTATCGCATACAATATATCATATCAGGTAAACGTGTTACCCCATTTTGAGCAAAGACACTGAAAGTTGGTAAACTCTTGTGAAACTCATTATCTCCCAGGGAAATTTGTTAATCATGACTACCGTTGGCAAATATTATTTTAAAGATTCTGGCGCAGAGAGAATGTAATAAATTATCTGCTGCATAGAACAAATATAAAACAATTACTAATATTCTGTCTTTCTTTCAGTTATTCGTATAATAGTTCTAGAGGACAATTTTACTTATAACTTCAATATATTCAAAACCAGAAGTATGGTTCGTTTCACTTTGTTCACTTCCGCAGACACTTCGGTGCCAGACAACTGGTGGTGGAGACGGGTGGTGGTGGCCGGGTGGATGGTTGGGGCGCTGGTGTTGATCAGGAGCTACTCTGGTAACCTCATGTCTGTACTGGCTGTACAATACATCAAGCAACCATACCAGACTCTCCGGGACGTCCTGGACGAACCTTCCACCACTATGATAGTGCAGATCAACACAACTAATGTCCAATATTTCCGTGTAAGTTTGTGTGTGTGTTTACTAAGAATTCAAATACTTAGAAAGAATTCAGAGGAGAATGACAAGACTAATCCCGGGCATTAGGAACCTTGAGTATAGAGACAGGTTAAAGCATCTTAATTTGCACTCCTTCGAGAGACGTAGAGCGAGGGGCGACCTGATAGAGGTGTATAAGTGGAAGGCAGGGCTAAACAAAGGGGACATTACAAAGGTACTCAAACTATCCAACCAGGAGCGAACTCGTAACAAAGGTTTTAAATTAGACAAATTTAGATTTAGGCGTGAAATAGGTAAACACTGGTTTGGAAGCAGAGTAGTGGATGAATGGAACAAGTTACCAAATATCATCATTAACTCGAGTACGCTGAATAGCTTCAAACATAGGTTGGATGCTTATATGAGCAATAGGGGTTGGGTGTAAACGGGACTGCCCAGTATGGGCCAATAGGCCCGCTGCAGTTTCCTCCATTCTTATGTACTATTTGAATATCAAATCGTAGGTAGTAGGCAGCTATCAAACCGGGAGGTACTACCGCCTGGGAAGCAATTTGAAGCATAATGTGTTGTCTTATAGTAGACCCTGCTGCCATATGGCATCACAAAAATTGTGACTAAATCCCAGGTTACTGATCTGCATTTCTGCCTCATTTACACACAATTGCAGGGTCTCAATTGTCACTCTTACAATCGACAACACAAAATATACAAATTTTCTCACTCTTGATCTGTTTTATTCTTTCTATTCTATTATTTTCCAATGAAATCAGTTGACAATAATATTAAAGCGGGGTCTTCTCGGATGGGTCCCACTGGTCGGGAAGGTTGTGGATCCCAGGGCCGACCTGATCATCGTCAAACTACTGGGGCCTCAACTGACGTCACCGCGGTTGTTGGAGGATTGGCTTTTTTCACACTTCATTTTTCCAACATTCGCGGCCTGAGATCCAGTTTTCCTTCTGTGGAGCACCTTCTATTAACCTCTTCCCCAGACATCTTACTACTATCTGAACTTCAACTGACCAAAGCAGCTTCACCAAAACCTTTTCAAATCTCCAACTACAACCTTTATACCTCTTTCCGTTCTAAATAAGGTGTATGCGCTTACTGCATCACACGAACATTCAGCCAA
Organism: Homarus americanus; assembly: GCF_018991925.1. NCBI lineage: Eukaryota > Metazoa > Arthropoda > Malacostraca > Decapoda > Nephropidae > Homarus > Homarus americanus. The sequence continues at coordinate 96,314 of NW_024738300.1, forward strand.
AGATGCACCGACCCCACCCTGAGTCTAATGCTCGCAATTTTATCTGGCAATACTTAGTAAAGGAAAGCTGTTTGTAAAGGTGATTGTGATTGGTGGATCTGTTTTTGGCTGTATCACTGTCAGGATAAATATTAAACAAACCAAAGGTAGAATTTTTATAATAATAAACTATTCATTGTTATTTAATGTCATGAAAAGTTTCCAAATGTTCGCATATTTGTTTAAATAATGAAGAAAATTTGATGTGAGAATCTTGTGGCAGCTGTGTTAGTTGAGTTGCCAATTCATTAATATAATTTCCTTCATTATTTCAGCATATATACGAAAATTAGGAAACTTCTTATGACTGTAACAGCACCATTTGTATTATATAAATATTTACCCAAAGGTGTAATACAAAATTATTCACTAAGTTATTCAACAATGACTCAGTAGTTATGCACTAAGTTATTCAACCATTTATGTTGTTTAAGTGTTATACAGTGTTAGGACAGGACAGGAATCCAATGCTCTGTTTGTTCATTTGAGGGATAATAAGCATTGCATTGACTGGGATGATGCCTCCTCAATATTACCTTGTAATTTAATTGACAGTAGGAACATTATAGAATCTAGTCTTATTAAACATACCGAAGCATTCAACATGAATTTGAGTAATGGTATGTACAAACTGGACAATTTTGTAATTAAGAAGATTTGTAACCAGGTGAGAAGGTTGGGTCACCTTACCATCTGACCTGACTACCAACTGTTGTGGTGCTATTTAAAGATTAGTAGGGTCATTAGTGGGCCCGGATAGTTATGCACTAAAAAACCATGAAATATGCATTTATATGCACTAAAATGTCACTTATAAAGCCAAGAATGCAGGTTATACGGAAACAAAATAGTTAATATAAACTAATGTTAATGTTTATTAAGCAATATACGTAATGTATTTAACATATATATGTGAAAGTGCTTCAAAAAATATATATGAACATGTATTTACATTATAGACTGACATATTTTCAGACATTACAGATTGTGGTTGCATTTGATGATGACATGGTGGCGTAAGTTCTCAAAGTTAAAACCCCGCCTGTTGTCTGTCAGCATAGCTTTATATTCTGAGAACACCCTTTCTACATCACACGAGACGATTGGTGCATGTTTCATACATAGGAGGTCTGACATAGTGAGTGGCTGTACCGTCTCGTCAATAATAGCATCACCAGACATTATCTGACTGACTTTTTTCAGCTTTTCTGCTACACGATGCAGACCATGGGCCACACAGGTCACATGGATCATTTTTGGATACAATACTTGCAGTCCATTCATTGCTTTGCACATGTAAGGTGCAGCATCAGTGCACACCAAAAGAACATTTTCATACTCTAACTTCGTTGGCCACAACAATTGCAGAGAATCGTTGAAGAAACCAGCAACAGTGGAGTGGTTGACTTTAGATAGTACACCAACATTCACTAGGTAGTATTTGCCTCGATCTGTTTCATCTCCCAACACACCAAAAATAAGATTCACAATACACCGTTGCTCAACATCAGTGGTTTCATCGAGTGACACCCATATTTTCTTTCCACAAGCCTTTCTCCTTATGATTTCCATCGTGTCCTTGAACAATTGTGAAACATAGTTCTTACGTAATGTTGATTCGTCAGGCACCTTTTTTCCAGTATACTGTTCCAGGAATGACTTTAGGCACTTGTTATTCAGTTTATGCAATGGAATATCCGCTGAAACAAATGCCTTGCACAAATCTGCGTTGAACTGGGAACGATCAGGCCCTGACTTACTGGAACATGCAAGAAGTAGTTGTTGCTCCTTTTGTGCACTATTGGACTTAACAGCTTCGAGTCGGATGTGCTTGCTTGTTTTAAGGTGTTGTTGGACTTGAAATTTCTTGCTCGCTGTCACTGGTGCTTCACAATATTTACAAAACAGTACACTTCCATCAGTAGTAAATGCATCAAATTCCTTTACATATGATCTCAGCACTTCATTTTGGTTTCTTTGTACTTTCGGCATTTTCACGAGCAGCAGAAGAGAGTAGCTCCACACAGCAGCACTGCTCCTGACTGACTAACTCACAAGTCCAATGAGTCATGACCAGGTGTGGAAACGACAGATTAAAGCGACGTGACCTCACCTCACTTCACCTAACCACACCTCACCTCACCTCCCAGTACCACGTGTGCTCATTCAGTGGCAACAAAGAGATACTGCCAGATGAATATTTTACCAAAATATGCATTTATATGCAGTTATCTAGGTAACATGCACTTATCATAGAAATCACGCAAAATATGCATTTGCATATGAAATATGCAAATGCATAACTATCCGGGCCCTAAGTCATTACCTAATACCTGACCATTGTGGACCTGATCTCACCTTCCTCTGTATATATACACCTTGGTTTGTATTTCTCTTTAGTCTGTACTCACCCCTGAAGATGTGAATTACACGAAAGCGCTTGGGAACTTCGTGTTTTCTTCTTTCCTTGTAGTTATCAGCATATACCTGGATCACGCGCAACTACAGTCATTTACTTGCATATATATATATATATATATATATATATATATATATATATATATATATATATATATATATATATATATATATATATATATATATATATATATATATAGTGTGACCAACACATGACCTTAAATAGCAATGAATAGTTTATTATTATAATAATTCTACCTTTGGTTTGTTTAATATTTTATCCTAACAGTGATACAGCCGAAACAGATCCACCAATCACAATCACCTTTACATCCAGCCTTCCTTTACCAAGTATTGCCAGGTAAAATTGCGGGCACGAAACCCAGGGTGGGGTCGGTTCATCTTTGGCTGACTCTACACCTATAGCTCGACTCACGGATCTCGAATCGTCCCTTTATGATGTCATCTGGCTCGAAATATCTCTACCAACTATGACTATTTTTCTTAGTTTCCTAAACTGTTCTACCAACTATTTGGAACACTTTGACTATTTCACTTCTTGCCATGAGTCGTTGCTATCCACACACCCCAACACCGAGATCCTCTACATCACAGAGAGTGGTTTGGCCCTGCAAGGGATGAGCCAGGTGGAGTTGAGGCACTCTCTTTTTCCTTACTTAATGATCTGGAACTAATAATTACACACCCTACACGCGTTCCTGATCGACACGATCAACTTGCTAACATTCTTGATCTTTGTTTTACCTCTAACCCCTCACACTATTCATACTCAATTTCTGCCCCCTTAGTGTCTTTTGATCATAATCTTATTTATATTAAATCAAACTGGGTACGACCACCTCCCCCACCCCCCTCTAATCACCAACTATGGCACTATCGGAGGGCAAACTGGCAATCCTTGCTAAAATTCTTCTCCGAGTTTCCTTCTGATACATGTTGCTTTTCCACTCGGGAAACCTCGGTATGTGCTGACAGCATTGCTGGGGTTATAGAGGGTGGTATGAGTGCATTTATCCCATCTAAACCAAAACTTTCACTTTATAATCATGGTTTGATCGCTCCTGTTCTCTTGCATGTAGGGAGAGAGAGAGAGGGCACATCAAGTTATGAAACTCTCTCCTTCTCCTATTACCCACTCCTCTTTCATTACTTCTAGGAATCGTTGTAGGGCTATTCTTCGTAGAGCCAAGCGGAATTTTATAAAAAGAAAGACTGCTGGCCTGACTAACATCTTCCTCTAGTAAATCCTTCTGGTCCTTAACCAAAGGCATCTGTAATAACTTCTGCACTCCCTCTTTTCCTCCTCTCTTTCGACTTGATAACTCTATAGACAACTCTCCCCCTCATAAAGCAAATCTCTTTGACACCTTATTCTCCTCTAATTCCACCTTAGATGATTCCAACTCTACTCTTCCTACTCCTGCTCCTCCTACTGAACCTATGCGCTTTCCTACAATCTCCACTCGTAGGGTTGCTGGTGTGTTATCCAGGTTGGATGTGAGTAAGGCGCATGGACCGGACGGAATACCCCCTCGTGTTCTGAGGGAGTGTGCTGAAGCTCTGGCCCCTGTGCTTGCTCGCCTCTTTCGCCTTTGCCTCAAAACCCAAACTTTTCCTTCTTCTTGGAAGCATGCCTCGGTTCTGCCCATCCCGAAGAAGGGTGACCATTCCAATTCCTCTAACTATCGCCTCATTGCCCTAACTTCATCCCTCTATAAGATTTTCGAAACTAACATAAACTCTCATTTTCTTCTTCACCTTAAACACTTTTCTCTTTTGTCGGATCACCAGTATGGCTTTCGCTAGGCGAGATATACTGGTGATCTGCTCTCCTACTGCACCCATCTTTGGTCATCCTCTCTTAGGGATTATGGGGAAACTTTCGTCGTGGCCCTCGACATCTCCAAAGCATTTGACAGGGTATGGCACAAGTCATTGCTCACTAAACCTCCCTCAAATGGTTTCTCTCCCCCACTTTGGTCTCTAATGTTTAGCTTGCTTGAGAACCGGTCCATGGCAGTTGTTGTTGAGGGATCGATCTCTCGCTCTTTCTATACCAATAGTGGTGTTCTACAGGGTTTTTTCACCTACTCTCTTCCCTCTTTTTATCAAGGATTTACTTCACACTAAAACAAAATTCTATCCATTCTTACGCTGATGATTCTACTCTTCACTCTTCTTCACATTTTCTTTTCCCCCTAACTCTCAAACTAGATCTGTTTCTAGAGCTGATATTGTTTCGTCTATCAATGCGGATCTGTGTAGCATCTCCGATTGGGGAGGTAGAAACATGGTTAAATGTAATAGTAATAAAACACAATATTTATCCATTACACTTTTCACAATAGAAGATCTCCTAGTAATCACATTTCAGGACGCAAACATTCTTCCAAATTCAAAAGTTGATGTGATAGGCCTCACCATTTTCTCTAATATGTCATGGAAGCCACACATCCACAACATTGCTAAAGCTGCCTCCCGAAAGCTGGGAATGCTGTTAGGATGCCGTAGCTACTTCACTCCTGAGCAGTTGCTTCAAGTTTATAAGGGATTCATTCGTCCTAACTTGGAGTACTGCTCTCATATCTGGGGTGGCTCTTCTGTCCAACTGTTAGATAGGGTGGAATCAAAGGCATTTCGTCTTATTAACTCTCCTCCTTTAGTTGATAATCTTTCTTCCCTTTCTCATCGCCGCAATGTTGCTTCACTCTCTTTCTTTTACAGGTACCTTAACGGGCAATGTTCAGTGGATTTAGCAGCCTGTGAGCCGCCAGCAACCAAACTGTGGAATGCTCTGTCTTCTTCTGTGTTTCCATATTCACAAATGTCTCACTTCAATAAGCTGGATTCCAGTTTTCTCTTCTTTTTACTCTTATTTTTCGCCCCCCCCCCCTCCCAGGCCCCGTTGTGCGTCGATGACGTGTGCTCGGGTGGGCGATTGTCCGTAAAAAAAAAATGATAATTTTTCATTTACTTCAAGAGTGTGGAGTCTGGCATCTTCCGGGAGGTGGCGGAGCTTGAGCAGAAGGGGCTTATCAAGTTCCAGAAGCTTTCCGAGTTCTTCCATAGTATGGACACCCTTGTGAGACACGGCCACCACGTCTTGTTCAGCATTGAGATAGTCATCAGTATGATCATTGGCAGAGACTTCTCAAAATCAGGTGCTCTGAGAAGGACCTAAAACAATGTTGGATTATATGTGAAAACTGAACTGTTAATATCATGGGTTATTATATTATATAAAATCAATAAATATTTTTTCATCACCAGGTCGCTGTGACTATTACTCGTCTAGGGAGAGGTACCTGCCTGTGGTGTTATCCATGATAGGCCAGAAAAATAGTCCCCTTGTACCTGAACTAAGCAAAAGGTTATAATGCAAAAGTTTGCACACAGACACATTATATATATATCTATATGTATATATATATATATATATATATATATATATATATATATATATATATATATATATATATATATATATATATATCCGTCACGCCCAATTATCTATTATATTTTTCTTTAAGGCAAGCAGTTTGAAATGTCAGACTCACGCCTAATGGAACTTCAAAATTTGCTTCGCTGGATACTAGAGTCCACTGTAAGTGTGGCCATCCCGGACTTCTTCCCGTGGTTACTATACATCCTGCCTGGCGCCCTCAGTAGACGCGTCTTCAACCTCGACCGCCAGAAGACGACCTTACATAAATTCCAAAAATACTTCACTGTAAGTACTGTGTTGCTCACTGAAAAGAAGACCACTAATATAGGCCTGCACTTAACCCCTCCCCCTCACACACACACACACACAAAACAATTGCTTCTGCAACGCACAGCATTTTCTTTTTCTTTAATAATAACCACATTGTGGAAATTATGCTTATTATATTTAATAATTCAATAAACTCGTTCTGTTTGTTAAAGAAAATAATTTAACATAATTCTTCTTCACTCAGCTTATAATGGTTTATTGCTTGTTTTTTCTTCTTTTATTTTAGCTGCATTCCGTCATATCAATGAACTGAAGACCTGAAGCTACCTTCTCTTGTCCTGCCTGGCTCTTGTTTGTACACAAGCTGCTTGGGACACGATTCCTTTCACATTTATTGCAGCAGTGACATGCTCAGCCTTGGCTGTCACTATAAAGAGAATTATTCATGGATCAGTCCGATATATTTTGCCAAAGTTTAGCAATCGTCGACTTTCACCTGTTCACCATTCATGTCATTATGAGGGTGGGATTATGTGATCACAGCTAATGACCAGTTCTTAATTACCCTTTAGTCCTTTACTGTATATAGTGAAGCATCAGATCGTTTTATTTTAATTTCAATGTAATTAAATTTTTACTCATGCTTTTCATTCAGTTTTATGATGACAGGCATCTGAGTAATCCCCCCCCCTCCCCCAATAAAACCCAAAATACGAATTGCGGAAATTAGTTTGTATAATCCCACGTAATAATCATAAAATTTAAATAAAACCACGTAGAGGAGCCCTAAAGTACGTGTTAGGGTAGTGGTTTCGTGTGCATTTAACGTGAAATAGGCTTGTTGTCAGGGGTAAATCATGGATATCTTACAATAATTCGTATAATCCATGACTCAAGTGTATAAAAATATAAATAGTGGTAAAGGCTTACTACTATTATAAATAATTAGTCTGATGAAAGTGAGTGGCCATTTTTTTTTTTTTTTAGGTTAAGGTGGGGAAAGGATGGAAGGCATGCTGGGGCTCAAGGCACAGCCAGACATGAGGGATGGAGAAGTCACAACATATAGTCGTGGGGGGAAAGGTTGGAAAAGAAGTTTAATGAGTTAAACAGAGGGGGACGACACCCCTTGTTTTACATATTACAGAGTTTGTTGGCTAACTAAGCTAACCTAGGATTTAGAATGAGGTTGCACAATGGTTATTTTAGTAGACAATGACTAGATTGATTTTACAATTACAAGTTTATTAAAATCTTATACTGTATTACGTTATGGACTCACTTGATTGTGACTTGTTAAATGTGAATTTATATCATCTAAGTTTTAATCTAAGGTGGATCACTGTGGCGGACATAGATGGGTCGCGGGTTGGGTTGTTGTAGTGCGGGCAGACTCCGGGGCCACCAGGCGTGGGGTCTCCCTCCGTTGATGTCTTCCCCGCGTAGGTGGTCTGGGCTGTGAGGGTCGTCCAGGAGCTTGTCCCAAACCTTCTTCCCTAGGCGATGGAACCTGAAGTTGAGGGCCTCTGTTTTATTTCTTAGGTGGAAGGTTTCCACTGTCTCCTGGTAGGGTGGCGCTTGGCCACTGGCTGACCTCAAACACTTGTTTTGGAAGCTCTGTAGTTGTTGTAGTCTAGTCTTCCCGAGTGTGACGAGTGGTATAGATGGGTACTCCAACACAGGCCTCACCAGCGCCTTGTACAGGTGAACTTGTATCTTCTGAGGCATCAATTTAAAACGTTTTTATTTGGCTGCGGCGTCTTTGGCCTTATTTAGTCTGTCCTTCACGTGGGGAATGATGCCCGTCCGAGAGATGATGAGGCCGAGCAACCTGCCTTGTTTAGAGTACTCAATCTCTTCGTCGTCGATCATCAATGGAGCCGGTTTGAATTTGGCTATGGGTATGACCTCAAATTTCGTTTTGTTTGTTTTTATTTTCCATTTATTTTCATACTTCGAGATCTCCTCTATTGCCCGAGCAGTGAGTCGCGCCATCCTTGCCGTGGACCTTCCTGGGCAGGTGACGATCTGTGTTACATCGTCGGCATACATGACGTACTCGCTGCCGACGATTGGGGGTGGCAGGTCAGCCGTGTAGAGTGTGTAAAGGGTTGGTGAGAGACAAGAGCCCTGAGGCACGCCGCTCGATAGTGAGAATTCTTCTCCAAAATGTTCTTGCATCTTGATTTTGGCTCTGCGGTCAATAATGAAGTTACACAGCAGGCGCGTCAGATTTTCGGGTAGCCCCAGTTGTATGATCTTATACTGCAGCCCTGCGTGCCAAACGTTGTCAAACGCTTTGCTGACGTCCCTCAGTACTATATTGCACTGCAGGCGGCCAGTCATGGCATTGGCGATCTGCTCGTAGGCCTGAGCTATGGCGGTGGATGTGCCTTTGTACTGGCGGAAGCCGAACTGGCGGGGATTATGCACGTCTTCGTCCTCCAGATACATCCGCAATCGCTTGTAGACTATTTTTTCGAAGATTTTGGCAGGTACCTCTAGCAGCGATATTGGTCGAAAGTTTTCGACTTTGTTTGGAGGCTTCCCTGCTTTTGGTATGAGGCGAATAACGGTGATTTTGAACATCTTAGGGAAGTATCCAGAGGCGAGGAAGGCGTTGCATATATGAGCAAGCCTCTCTATCGTGTTGTCGGGGAGTTGAGCCAGGATCTTCTTGTTAATGTGACTTTGACCAGGTGATTTGTTTTTAAACCCTTTTATGACGGCTGACACATCTACAGGAACTATGCGCTCCGTCAGGTAGCTTCCGTCCACCAGTCTAGTAAAGTCAGTCCGTGGGAGCGGCTGGAGCAGGTGCTGATGGTCCTGCAACTGACCTAAAATGTCCTGCTCAGACTCCCTGTCGAAGCCCTCGTTCTCCTGTTCACTAATTGTAAAGATCTTTCGTAAATATCGCCGATGTAGTTGTTCTTGGTTTTCTTCCTCGAATATTTTCACGTTGTTTTTTTCGAGCAGGTAAGGGACCGTGCTGGAGGTGGAACCCATCAGTCGCTTGATCCCTTTCCAGAAGGCAGCAGAATCGCGGTAATTGTTGGCTGCCTCCCACATCAAGGCGGCCCACTTTTGTTCATGTAGTAGACGTTTGCTCTCGTGTTGGATGTCCGTCTGTAGCTCTCGGTACCGGTCTCTCAGCTCCTGCGTCCACCCGCGGATACTGGCTAGCTGTCTCACGTGAGCGTACTGGACACTGAGCTGCCTCAGCTGGTGACTAGTGTGAGGATGGGGAATGGTCCTGTAACTGGTGGTCGGGATGTTGTTGTCCATCTCCGTCTTCACATCCTTATACCATTGTTCGACCGCGTCGTCGATGTCATTGGGGCTGGCTTCTTCCAGGTTTCTCCCCTGCTTGAGACTGAGAGACTCCTTGAAGGAGTCCCAGTCTGCCCGTTTGAGGTTTGACCTGATGTTGGCGGGGATCATAATGGGATTGGATGAGAGCGTCACGACGACTGGCAGGTGATCGCTGGTACTGATGGGTCCGGCGGTAACGTGCCTGTTCAGGACGGCCTCGTTGTTAGAGAGGATTATGTCGGGTGTTGTGGCACTGGCACGTCTGATCAATGTCGGGAAATCTGGCCCGAGGTGTTGCAGTTTTCCCCTTCTGATGTTGTCATACAGCGCCACACCGACGTTGTTCTCATTACCGTGTCCTAGTATGGCGTGGCGCGCATTTAAGTCCCCTATGATGTATGTTGGTTTTCTGTGGCGTAGCAACTGGTTTAGTTCTTGTTCGGGTAAGTAAGGACGTCTGGGAGGTAGGTACATTATGCATATGATAAGACTCTGTGACTCAGCCGTGACCTGATGGCCACAGCGACACCATCGTTCAGCTCACCCGTCATGTTCCTCTGGTATACAGTGTAGCCAAAAATTTTCAGCTTACTTTCGTCCTTTATGCCAATGCTGTTTAACAGAATGATGTCTGGGTCTAATTGATAGTATAAGTTAGACAGTTCGTTACGTCTATTAAGGGACCAGTGTAGGACATTATGTTGGACAATTTTCATCCTGCTAACGACTGCCATTTCAGAGACTGTAGCTTGGGGCGTCGCTTGGAGTGTTTGCTCGGCTTCTGCCATTTCTAGGGGGACGGAACTTCTTAGCAGAACCTTCTGACATCTGCTTGTCAGTCAATGGCGGACCCTCGAACTTCTCGTCACCCGTGTACAGGAAGGTGTTCAGGTCCTGGGCCTGCGTGTCGTAATAATCAACTGACGCTGCAGCTCGAGGGTCTTGTTCCTCTATGGAGTGACTCGTCATCATCTGGTCGCAACCATTGACTGTGGTTGCAGTCCGATGGTCACTGTCGTCGCTGGGAGTGCATGTAATGGGATCGCGGGCATTTACGGTGTCGTTGGAGCTGTGATCCCAGGGGGACTGACTGGCCACGTCGGGATTGCTGTTATACTGACTTTTGCCTAAGTCAAGGAGGTCATGGTCTATTTCTGGCGTGGGTTGAGGTCGTCGATAAGTCGTTGGGTGGGTTACTGCCTTAAGGATTTCTTTTGAAGGGACTTTGTCGCTTATTTCAATAAGTGCAATGTTGTTCCTGGTTAGTGTCTCTTTGAGGTGTTTCGAGAATGAACCTGGATGAACCATGTTCATGTGATGGGCATGCAGGTAAGACAAGTATATAGTGGTGGCTTTGGACTCGTCCAGCTGTGGAGAGGAGACGCTCCTGATGCTCTCGGCCACTGCGTCCCTCATGGCGCCCAGTGACTCAGTAACTGCCTGTTTTATTGAGTCCTTCATAGTTCTTATCTCTGATTGCAGGACTTCCATGGTCTCGCTGACATTGTTGAGCTTTTGGGAGTCTGCTTGAGTTTCTTTCAGAGCGTCTTTTAGGGTTTGGCTGTAAGCCATGATCGTCGACTGAGTGGTCCTTTCTATGGTGTTAGAAATTTCCCTGGTTTCTTTTTGTTTGGTTATTTCGGTCAGTTTCTTCTCTGTTTCTTGAAGTACCTGTTTCCTGACCAGGCAGGTGGCAGAGAAGGTCCTGTGGTCACCCTCGCAGACGACACACTTTTTGATGGTGCTACGGCAGTCTTTGTAGAAGTGCTGATCAGATGAACACTCAGAGCATATGACCCCTTGCAGGGTGCAGTTCTTGGTCATGTGGTCATTGTATTTATAGCATTTCATACATTGTTGGATGGGCGTATACTTTTCATATTCTATTTGGTGGGATGAGATGGAAGTGCCATATGCATAGAGCCCCTTCTCCTTCATTCTTTTTGCATCCGTTGTGTCTGCAAAGCAAACCTTGATTATATTATGGGCATACATAGGATACACCTCCACAACCTTGACATTGTTTTGCTTTTCTATTTCATCTCTTATTTCTTCTGCGTTATTTTCCACTACATCTTTGTCTAACTTCTTACATACAAGGGTGAGCTTGGCGCCGTATTCCCGTGGGACAATGACCTCATGACCGTTGGTTTTCATTTTGTCCATGGCACCAGACTTAAGTAGTTTATCAGCATCTTCATCTGTTTCCGTGAGGATGATGTAACCATTAGGGTGTGTCATACGGAGGCGAAGTTTTTTTTTAGTTTGAAAAATCGGCCCATGGTATTAATGATGTAGTTCTATGTGCAGAATCATGTGATATCTTCAGATTTGAAAAGTTTTCATTTTTTGCTAGGTAAATTTTAAACTTGAAATCTTATGAAAATTCAGTATTCCCACCCTTTTACCAACACCACTAAATAGCTTATTTAAAGTAAAGTAAATGTATCAGGTTAATTTATTAGGATGAAAATGATCCAGAATAGTGAAACGAATGATCTTGACACATTTATTAAATTTAATATTCCTTTAGAAAACAAAATCATCAAATACAAAACCGGTTTTACTACTACGACCCGGTGTTGCTGCACACCATAGAGAACATGTCTTTCTTGCTTCTGTTTCTACTCATCACCTCCCTGCTGACCACCTGAGCTCGGATGTAGCCTTCCCTCCTCTCCTGGCTGTACACGTGACTGCTGGCCTCGCTCACTTGCTGTACACAACGCTCTATACTCTGGGTGTGCGAGGGCCAGGCAGGGACATGCATGGGTTGTCCAGGAAAGCTCTGACTTGAACATTGGTGAGGGCTGCAGGTAGAGGGGCTCACTGCCAGCCTGGATGTTATCCAGATCTATGAGATCAGTGAGGGTCTTGGCACCTAGATTGACTTCAGGAGTCTTCCTGACCCTGAAGGAATCGTCACCAACTGATTCGTCATGCCCAGATCCTCTCATAAGTCTCATATCCAAGATCTTTTTGACTGCCACTCTTCTCTCCTCCTCATCCTTACTGCAGAGCATTGTCTGCAGAACTGCCTCAGGATGAGCATACCAGGAAGATCTCCTCACAGTCTGCTCCACAATCTGAACAACCTTCCTTGGCTGACTCCTCAGGAGCTCAAGCTGGAAGAGAACATGCCTCGGACCTTCGGAGAACGATGACTTGACCTTGGTGTTGAACCAATTTGGCAAGTAGACACTCACGATGAATTGGACAATAAGTCTCAGGTTGTGAAGCTGGTTCCCTTTCAGTTTATGATGAGCGACCCAAATTCTGCAGAACCTGAGAGCCGTTGTGAGCCACCTAGAATGTGAGACTGGACCTATCTGCAGGTAAGCAAGTCTATCAGGCATGACCCCAGTTTTGATGGCACTGCAAATCATGTAACCATAGTACTGGTCAGTACTCAGGTCGTCAATGACAGTATGTGCAAGCTCAACGAGTGGAGGGCCAACTGTGATTTTTTCAAAGCTCGGATTTATTTCTAACTCAGTGGCAGAGTCCAGCATCTTGCCAAGAGGACCAGACCATCTGTTGTTTGAAAGAGTCTTGCCATCCAGCTCCTGGATCAGATGTCTGAGTGGCAACTCGTTGGTGTGGAGGTCACAAACAATCCAGACCAGCTTCCTCCCAATCTTCCGCTCTATCCACTGTATGACCCCCCTTGCCACCCTGTGTTCGTGTTGGTGCTGTCCTCCAATGGCCTGCAGGGTCTGGTCTACGTTCCTCTCTCTGAGCCAGTTCACAATGTTATCTGCCACTATCTCAGCTGGTTTCCTGATGTCATCTTTCTCTGGAGTGAAATGCCACAAATACTTCCCTCCTGGTTCACTGCAGCAGGAGTAGTGTTCCTCCTTCACCATGGCAGGGAAAAACTTGTCAGAATCTCCAACTTTCATGAACACTTTAGTGTCATCCCTTCTCCCATCAAAGAACAAACAATTGATTCCATTTTCTCTTATCCCCTTATCAAACTCCTCTTCTAGGTTACTGACAAGTTTTTCCTGAGCTCTCCTTACTTTGTTATGATCTATCACCAGGTGAACATCATCAGGTGTTATCAAACCACCGTCAATCCAGGCAGCTGTTGCTATCTCTGCAGTTTCTGAGACCAGTGTGGTGTCGCATGCTGGCCAGAGCTATGCTCGGGATATCTTTCCTATTTCGAATCTTATGCCTGGAAGGTTTGGGATCATTATTTTCTGGGTTTGGGACAAAGTCACCATTCTCCTGGTCAGCACTCGATCAGCCATGGGGAAGCCATTAAACTCTGAATCAGCTTGACTCAATCATCGGCCTTTTTACCTCACCCTGGGCCTTCTCAAGTCTCTTTTCCTCGGCAACTCTTCTTCCCTTCTGTCTCTGCAGGCAGCCTCCCCTGTCTCTCTGGACTCAAAATATCTTGGCTAGAAATCATGAGAGCCCCTATACTGCCAGTCTTCTCTCTCTGTGCTTTGACAAATGCCAGTTCGATCACAGGAATCTTCAGTTCACGCTTGCAAATACAGGAGATGTGGGCCTCGGATTTACAGTCACGATCGCATCCAAACTCAGGACAGAGAACAATTGGGCACTTGCAAGTAATTATGTCAAATAACTGGTCCAGTTGCTTGGCAAAGCTGTCCTTAACTGCAAGTTTTCCTCTCCCAAGAGAGATATCTCTTGCCTTTTCCCAACTGGCTAGCAGTCTTCACTAATCTTCTTCTGACTTGTTATGACTGGAGGCTTGAACTGAGCGCTAGCCAGAGTGTACTGTGCCAAGACAGCTTTGGTCATATCACTGGCAATGTCTTTGTTTGTGTAAGTTCTTTGGTTCTTTTTCACTGATTTGCCTGATTAAAACACCGTATCTCAAAGCATCTCTCAATGTAGGCAACCTGACTTCAGGAGCCTCTCCCAGACCCAAGATAGTGACTGAGATGGCTGGATTTTTGGTTCCTCGTCCTGACACAAGCAGCCATCGCAAATATTATCAACTTATAAATGCATCAGAATCTGAAACAAAAAATATTGTTAGTTGGGTTGTTAAAGAATGAAGTCAGAAAGCAATGTTCACTATTTAATTGTAATGCACTAATGCAGCTGTAAGATTTTCGATAAATTTCACGCTAAAATTTACCTAGCAAAAGGTTGCAAAATATTGAAACTGAAATTATTTTCTGTTTATATACACTAAAATCTACCAAAAAAGTGATGGGCCATTAGTTTTAGCTGATCTTCCCTCCTATGACACACCCTAGTAACCATCTCTCAGATCCACAAGTCTATTTATCATCACCCTTAGGTCACTCAATAGCCTTTTTAGCCCTATCCGAGACCCCTGGGTCGGGGTTCCGGAGATCTTCACTCTCACTTTGGCCATGGTCAGTAACATACATGAATGAATGAATGAAAATTCTACCTAATCTGTCCACCTCAACTAAACCCCATGGATGCCGCTCCACTTGCTGGGCGAGTAAAGACGGGTCTGGGGGTAGGGTGAACAGACAATCCCATGGCGGGGGCCTAGCCAAGCCCTAACACCTAGCAGTGACAGGTTATGAAGCACTGTCGAATCCCTAACAGAAAATGTTGCCACCCTTACTGTCTCGACTCAGCAGCCCTCTGAGGGCCCCCTTTGAGGCTCTGCCCGCAGGGTTCGCGTCGTTACCAAACAGCAGGGACTCTAGGCGAAGGGATAGGATAGGGAAGAAGCGCAGTGTACAAGAATAATGATATCCATGTACAATGTACAACTACATGATAAAGCAGATCCTAGTGGTCCAGTAGGTAGCGTTCCCCGGTCACAGTCATGGGCTCGTGGGCCGTGGGTTCGAATTCTGGCGGGTTGAGGTGTTGATTGTAATTATATATTTATGGCGCCGTGAAAGAGGTTCACGGCGCCAAAAGCTCGTTGAACAGGCTTTGTGTGAAATATAACAGAGTCTAGGACTGCCTTTAGTATCCTAGTGGTCCAGTAGGTAGCGTTTCCCGGTCACAGTCGTGGGCCGTGAGTTCGAATCCTGGCGGGTTGAGGTGTTGATTGTATATATATTTATATATTAGAGGTTAAGGAGTAGTCAGATGAGATGCCCGTGATAGCCACCAATACACATATGTATTATACTCAAGTCCAGTTTGTACATAATTTTTCATAAAAAAACTTGACGTTCCTTCGTTTATTCAAATATTTGTAGGTAAAATTTAATGTTGCCGTAGAATTATAAGATAAAAAATACAGCAATTTTGTTAATTGACTATTTAAGGTGTAACAACGAAAGAGAGGAGGCTCTAATTAAGATGGAGATAAAATACGGAAAGTATTTTCAAGATTAGCAAGTGCTTCTGCTCTTAAAATATGTTATAAAAAATATTAACAGGGCATATTGATGGAGACATCGAACTCTAATTACACACATATCGCGGATAAAGCTTGCAGCAGCTGCTCGTATTATAATCTTATACTGTATTAACACGGATTGTGTCTTAACAGGATATGGTCCATGACAGAGAGCGGCCTCTACAACAAGTGGTTTGATCTGGTCGTCCCAAACTCTACTGCCTGTACTTACCCTCCCACGAAGATCACCCAAAGTGCCTCCTTCTCTCTCGCTCACTTCTCGGTAAGGATATTAAGGAATTAAAGAATCGGGACTCACCTATGCATGAAAGCCCATATACCAACACACACCAATATATAATATATATAATACCAGAGCGCCACAGAGACAACAAAAGCAATGAACATAAGAACATAAGAATGGAGGAAACTGCAGCGGGCCTATTGGCCCATACTGGGCAGTCCCGTTTACACCCAACCCCTATTGCTCATATGAGCATCCAACCTATGTTTGAAGCAATTCAGCGTATTCGAGTTAATGATGATATTTGGTAACTTGTTCCATTCATCCACTACTCTGTTTCCAAACCAGTGTTTACCTATTTCACGCCTAAATCTAAATTTGTCTAATTTATAACCATTGTTACGAGTTCGCTCCTGGTTGGATAGTTTGAGTACCTTTGTAATGTCCCCTTTGTTTAGCCCTGCCTTCCACTTATACACCTCTATCAGGTCGCCCCTCGCTCTACGTCTCTCAAGGGAGTGCAAATTAAGATGCTATATCCTGTCTCTATACTCAAGGTTCCTAATGCCCGGGATTAGTCTTGTCATTCTCCTCTGAATTCTTTCCAAGGATTCTATATCCATTCTGTAATACGGTGACCAGAACTGAACTGCATAATCCAGGTGTGGTCTCACAAGAGCAAGATACAGTTTTAGGATGACCTCGCTAGTCTTGTAACTAACACTCCTATGTATGAACCCAAGTACTTTATTAGCTTTGTTCCGAGCAAAAACACATTGTTTACTTGGCTTAAGGTTCCTCCTTATCATTACTCCTAAATCTCTCTCGCAGTCGGATTTCTCTATGGCATCGTTGTTCATCTGGTATCTGGTTTCCCTGTTTACATCTCCTATACTGAGTACTTTACATTTGTCGACGTTGAATTTCATCTGCCAGTTTTCAGACCATTCGAAAAATTTGTTTAGATCTTCCTGTAGTTTTGCCGAGTCCTCGTCAGATTTGATAACACGTCCTATTTTAGTGTCATCAGCAAATTTACTTATGTTGCTGTCAATGCCGATATTTATGTCGTTTATGTATATAATAAATAATAATGGTCCAAGTACTGAGCCTTGGGGAACTCCACTTGTGACGTTGCTCCAATGGGACTTAGTGCCGTTAATGCTCACTCGCTGTTTCCTGTCCTGTAACCACGCCCTAATCCATTTAAGGATGTCACCTTTGATGCCATGAGCTTCTACCTTTCTAATTAGTCTTTCGTGGGGGACTCTGTCGAAGGCTTTGCTAAAGTCGAGATATACCACATCATAATTGTGCCCCTCGTCCACCGATTCGAAAACTGATGAAAAGAATGTTAATAGATTAGTTAGGCAAGAACGTCCGCTTGTGAAGCCATGCTGGGAATCATTGATCAATCCGTGCTTCTCCAGGTGATTTCGAATAGAGTTTGAAATGATTGCTTCCAGTAATTTGCCTACTATTGATGTTAGACTGATTGGGCGGTAGTTAGAGGATAGTGATCTATCCCCCTTCTTGAAAATCGGTATTACATTCGCTATCCTCCAGGATTCTGGTACTACACCTGTTTTTAATGACATGTTAAACAACTTTGCTAAGGGCATACTAAGCTCTTCCTTACATTCCTTTAATACTCTGGCAAATATCTCATTAGGACCAGGTGACTTATTAGGCTTTAGTTTGTCTATTTGCTTACTAACATCGTTACTAGTCACTACTATCATCTTTAATTTGTTTTCTTCACTATCTCTGAATAGAGTCGGTGCCTCGGGTATCATGTTTAAATTTTCGGTGGTGAAAACTGTTGAAAAATATTTATTCAAATTATTGCTAATTTCTCCGTCGTTATCAGTGAGCTCGCCGAAGTCTGACCGTATTGGTCCAATCTTTTCCCGTGTTTTAGTTTGATACATTTGGTAGAATCCTTTGGGGTTTGTCTTCGCCTCCCTTGCTATCCTTACCTCATTATTCCTCTTTGCTTTCCTTATCTCGGTTTTAACCCTACTCGCCAATACCCTATAATAGTCCCGGAGGTGAATTTCGCCACGATTTATCCTTCTACCTATAGCCTTCTTTTGGCCAATGATGTTCTTTAAATAATTATTTATCCATTTAGGGTCATTGTTGTCTGATCTGAGTTTTTTGTATGGTATGTTCTGCCTTTGTGCATTAAGTAACTCACTATTTAAATTGTCGTGGAACTCGGCAATCTCAGATCTCGTTATCAGGTTGGTGTCATCTGTCAGGTTCACAGCCAAGCGTGACACCCCCTCTCTCAGCTGCCTCTTTAAACTGTCAAAGTTTGCCCTTCTGAAATCTGGTACTTTAGTGGAATTTTCCTTACGTCTGCCCTGAAAATCTAACTGGAATCGAATTTCTTTGTGATCGCTGTTTGCAAGTTCATTCCCTACCTCGACATTGCTAATTAAGTTTTCTCTGTTCGACAGAACTAAGTCCAGTATGTTATTACCCCGTGTGGGTTCGGTTATATGTTGACTTAGGAAACAGTCCTGGATCGTCTCGAGAAAATCCTGTGATTCTGAGTTACCCGTAAGGTCAGTCCAATCTATTTGGCCAAGGTTAAAGTCGCCTACTATACAGACTTTGTTGTGTATGGAAGCCCTGCGAATTTCATCCCAGATAAGTCGCTTATTGACGCTATCAAGATTGGGGGGTCTATATATTACTCCTGTGATTAATTTTTCCCGACCGTCGCTTAATTCTATCCAAATTGTTTCTGTATTCCTCTCAGTTTTTATTTCCTTATTTATTTCACACTTCAGATTATCCCTAACATAGATTGCTGGTCTGCCTATCGGTATGGAACAGTTTGTAACCCGCAATTTGGTATTCGACTGGTAACTCACGTGTGTCTAGGTTGATCCATGTTTCAGTGAATGCAATTATATAGATTTTTTCGGTACATACCAAGGCCCTAATATCATCCATTTTGTTTCTCACACTTCTACTGTTCGTGTAGTATACATTTAAGTTAGTCGTGTTCCGAGTCCTCCCCTTACCGCGTTTAGTTTTAAATTTCCTGTCTAATTTAGTTTTGTCATCATTCCTAACACTATTTCCCTGTAGTCTTTCACTTTGTTTACCCGCTCCCACTGCAGTCTCCTCCACCCCCGTGCCCATATGTTCCCTTAGCAGTTTAAAGACTTCGATATCTTTTGAACTGCCCCTACTGTTTGTATAATATACATTTAAACCTACTCTTCCCTGGTCCTGTTTTACCCATTGTCCTGAGCAACTAATTTTACTTCCCAGGACCTGCTTGTTTTTTGACTCCCACTTTCCTCGACCCCTCTCTACTGGCGAAACCCCCCACCCCCTTCGGAGTGACAATTTCACGCTCCAGGGATGCAGCCAATGTCTTTACCCCCTCACGAGACAAGTGTACTCAGTCGCGACAGTACAGGTAGTCGTTGCCATAGAATCGTTGCCAGTTATCAATGAATGCCCAACCATTGTTTGCACAATGCTAAGCTTTGTTTTATTTTACACGAAACCTGTTCATTCGTTTCATTTTCAAGCAACATGAACCTCCATCAGGGATTGCTCGTGCCAACTGTATACAGTAGTCGTAATAGCATTTTACCGAGTCCAACTAGGAAACACGAGGGCACATATATATATCAACAGTCCATATACACGCGGACTTGCATATATACAAACAATACCTCATTAGTCGGGAATTGAACAGTGAACCTCTGCGTGTGATAAGGATTGCTACCACCGCGCCTCAAACCTTGTAGTAATTAATGTGTATGTATATATATATACATATATATATATATATATATATATATATATATATATATATATATATATATATATATATATATATATATATATATATATATATATACATATATATGCAAGTAAATCACTGTAGGTGCGCGTGATCCAGGTATATGCTGATAACCACAAGGAAAGAAAAAACACGAAGTTCCTAAGCGCTTTCGTGTCTGTACTCATCCCTGAAGATGTGAATTACACGAAAGCGCTTGGGAACTTCGTGTTTTTTTCTTTCCTTGTGGTTATCAGCATATATATATATATATATATATATATATATATATATATATATATATATATATATATATATATATATATATATATATATATATATATATATATATATATATATATATATATATATATATATATATATATATATATATATATATATATATATGAGCACGTTATCCTGACATCTTTCTTATGTAAGAGCGTTACGGCCTCACAGGAATATCTCAACACTGAGGTTAACATTGCTCGGTATTATCTGAAATGACTTTTGTAGTAAATCATGATTCGATAATAAGTTCACTTTAGTTGCACGGTCTCCTTATTTCTTGTAACTAAAACCCGATAATGCGACTTTCCTGTGTTCGTCAGGGGTTGTTCGTGGTGCTGGCTGTTGGTCACTCCCTCAGTTTGCTGGTGATCTGCCTCGAGCTGCTCCTTCATCACGTTCTGGCCTCTGATATCCACCGTTCTCCTGGTCAGCTCGCCAGCGCCTTTACCAATTATGACGTTGAAAATTAAATTTGGTAAGGTTTCATAAATAAACTGTTAGGAATGGTCAGTAATCCAATACTTTGTTCATGGACATAAGAGATAATAATCATTGTATTGTCTGGGTTAATGCCCCCCTCAATCTTACCTTGTAATTCAAATTATCAGAAGAATAATTATAGAATCTGTTAACATGAATATGACTAAATACAAACAAATTGGTTAGTTTTGTCATCACGAAGAATTGTAACGAGGAAAAAGGTATGGACAACTACTTAGTGACCTTGTTATTTACAGCTCCTCAGTCTCAACTCACCCATTGATAAATGAATTACATGAAAGCACTTGGGAACTTCATGCTTTCTGTTTTATGTGGTTTTCAGCATGTGTGTGTGTGTGTGTGTGTTGATTTCTAAGTGGAAGATTCTGGTTCGAGCGGTCCCCAGGGATCTCATTTTCTCTCTGGTCCACTTAAGTGGTCGTCTTCCCTCTGGATTACAGTTTTTACCTTGTATCAGGGAGTAAGTATAGTCTGGTGACTATAAATATTAGAGTATATTCCTGAACGGTTACAGAGACTGCCGACCTGAAGGATTCTCCAGTAGTGCTTGGATAGATCTGTGTTAACTGAGCCACAGCTGCTTACTGACTGTCTGACTCTGACTGACTAATTCACGGCACATGCTCGTGGGTGGAAAGCTATGATTCATTCTAGCTCAACATGACATGACGTCCCAAGTGTTTCGAGTTTACTTACAGAAGTGTGAATGGTGATGCTCGCTCATCTGTAAGGAGCAGATTTCCAGACAGGAATCTATCCATGTTTAAAAACCCTGGTTTATTAGTAGAGCGCTTGGCGACTTGGAGTCAGCATACGTCCTACGGAATATCAGAAATCCTATAAAACTAGAAGTTAAATTAAGATAGCCACCTACTCGGGGCGTTTCACAAAATGGACTATTGACCTGTGATGACTACTTACAAATGCTCGGCCACCTCAGTAAACTTGTCCTCAGATTTTATATTTTGCAAGAACTTTAAGTACCAAAGTTAAAAAAAAAATACCCACAAACAGTATAGAATTCAAAAGTCTGCATTCATTATTAATGGCGTTCGTTGATAGTGTCCCCAGTAAATTACCACCATCTATGGTAATTAGGCAGCACGATGTATCAGTGTAGGGAGTACCATGGGTGCTAGTCTTCGCCAGTAGAGAGGGGTCGGGGAAAGTGGGAGTCAAAAAACAAGCAGGTCCTGGGAAGTAAAATTAGTTGCTCAGGACAAGGGGTAAAACAGGGCCAGGGAAGAGTAGGTTTAAATGTATACTATACAAACAGTAGGAGCGTTAGAAATAAAATAGACTTGCTGAGAGCGGTTGTATGTACCGAGAATGTAGACGTCATAGCAATCACCGAAACTTGGATGAATCTGGCGAGCAAAATTTTTTTATCAGAGTACCACATAGAAGGGTACAACCTTTTTCACAAGGACAGGGAAGGTAGGAAGGGGGGAGGGGTCGCACTCTTCGTCAAGAATATATTAAAATGTTGTACTAATAATTCAATAAAGGGTGAAATAGGAACCGAGTCTGTGTGGGTAGAAATCACGGAAGGAAGAGAAAAACTAATTATGGGAGTGATTTACAGGCCCCCAAGTCTTGGCAAAGAAGCAGCTCAGCCCTTATGGCAGGAAATGAGTAGGGCAGCAAAATATAACAACCTATGCATTATGGGGGATTTCAACTTCAGAAATATTGACTGGGACAACATTGTAGGCGACTATGAATCTGAAGACTTCCTAGACTCAGTACAGGACAATTTTTTGAAACAACTTATTATAGAACCTGCTAGAGGTGACAATATATTAGACCTAGTATTAAGAACATAAGAACATAAGAACATAAGAACATAAGAAAGTGGGATACTGCAGGAGGCCGACTGGCCCATACAGGGCAGATCCCTTTCACACCCATCCCAGCACTTCCATGTGCCTATCCAACTTCGTCTTGAAGCTCCCAAGCGTCCCCGATCCTACTATAGCACTCGGTAGCCTATTCCACATATCCACAACTCTATTACCAAACCAGTGCTTGCCTATATCCTTTCTGAATCGGAATTTATCTAATTTAAAGTCATTTGTTCTAGTTATTTCGTTATTACTGAGCTTCAGAACATCTTCCATTTTACCCTTGTTAATCCCACTTACCCACTTGTACACCTCTATCATATCTCCCCTAACTCTACGCCACTCTAATGAATGTAAGCCTAAGCTTTTCAGTCTTTCTTCATATGGAAGGTTTCTAATATTATGGATCATTTTTGTCATTCTTCTTTATACTCTCTCCAAAGAATCTATGTCCATTCTATAATAAGGACACCAGAACTGAACCGCATAATCCATGTGTGGCCTCACTATTGCTAGGTAAAGTTTCAAGATAACGTCAGCAGTTCTGTTACTCACAGACCTAGATATGAACCCAAGAATCCTGTTTGCCTTGTTGCGAACGCTAATACATTGTTTTCTAGGTTTCAAGTCGTTGCTAACAAATACACCTAGATCTTTTTCACAAACTGAGTTTTCTATTTCCGGTTACCTAGTTTATACTTAACGTTTGTATTCGTCCTCCCTATCTGTAGTACCTTGCATTTATCAGTATTAAAATTCATTTGCCAGTCTACTGACCACTCATGTAAGGAAACTAGATCTCTTTGAAGGTGTTCAAAGTCACTTTTTACTTTTATCCTCTTCGCCACTGATCGGCTTGTTAGCCGCTTGGGCGATCGGTCACGTCTCTTTTCCTTTATATTCTTCACCAAAAGGTCGGCTCGCTAGCCGCCCGGGCGATCGGTCACGTCTCTGTCACGCACTGTTGGCAAATACTGGGCATGCACCGGCTCCTGAATGTACCTGAACCCGCTCCAGTATTGGTCAAGTCTTCTCTTGAAAGAGCTCACACTCGGTGCCGTCACAACACTCTCTGGTAGATTGTTCCAAGAGTTTACAACCCTCACTCCGAAAAAGTTTGCCCTCACGGTTTTCTGGACTTGCGGCTTCTTCAATCTTGAGCTGTGACCCCTTGTGGGGCGAGCGTCCGCCAGCTCCAGGTAAGGACACTCAACTGAGTAGTGCCCCCTGAGATGCTTATAAACCTCAACTAGGTCCCCCCTTGCCCGTCTGTAGTATAAGCTAGGCAAGTTCAGGCGCTCCAATCTCTCAGGATAGCTGAGGTGCCGAAGTGCAGGCACCAGTTTGGTGGCCCTCCTTTGAACATTTTCAACCAACTGACAGTCCCTAGCATATCTCGGGGACCAGATGGGGTGACAGTACTCCGTCTAGATATCTGAACGACCTTCTTATAAGACCCAATAATTTATTTGCCTGATTTACCTTCTTCTCACAATGGCCCGAGAACTTCAGCTCATTGTCAACATACACACCTAGGTCCTTCTCACACACAGTCTCAACTAGTACATTTTCTTCATCCCGTTGGGACATATGGTACGCCTCCTTACCGTTGGTACGCCCCAGGTGCATCCTCTTACACTTCGTGACATTGAATCTCAGCAGCCATTCCTTCGACCATTCCTGGAGCCCACAGAGGTCCTTCTGCAGCTCTTCACAGTCCGCTTGGTTCTTAATTTCCCGAAATAACTTGGCGTCATCGGCAAACATTTGTATGGAGGAGTGTACAACGTCAGGCATATCATTTATGAAACAAACAAACAACAGCGGGCCCAATACACTACCCTGCGGTACCCCACTTGTTACAGGTACAGATGACGATTTCGTGCCATTAATCACCACACATTGCTTGCGGTCATGTAGAAAGTCTTCTATCCACGCTAGGACATTTCCCCGAATTCCGTACCCTTCCAGTTTGATTTTCAGCCTTTCGTGGGGTACACTGTCGAAAGCCTTGGCAAAATCTAGGTAAATATTGTCGATATTACCACCCCGTTCTAGAATATGGGTCCAAATATCCAATACCTTGAGCAATTGTGTCAAGCAAGAGCGCCCCGGCATAAAACCGTGTTGGCAATCTTTTACAAGGTTGTTTCGTAGTAGATGTTCCATCGCTGCATCTCTGATAATACTCTCAAGTACTTTACATATTATGCTGGTCAGGCTCACCGGTCTATAGTTGTTCGTGGAGTGACTATCGCCCTTCTTGAAGATAGGACTCACATAAGCCAATTTCCATTCACTGGGGACCATTTGTTCATCCAGGCATTTACAAAACAGAATCTTCAGGGGCTCTGCAAGCTCGTTGCACAGCCCCCTTAGCACTCTAGGATGCACCATGTCTGAGATATCACAGTAGGGGAAGAACTAGGTAACAGTCCCAAACTTTCGGTTGGCGGATTATCAGGGGTTAAGAAGGTACCTAGGTGAGGTCACCTGGGAACAGTCACGTCCAGT
>NW_024738300.1:121451-146832 GCF_018991925.1 Homarus americanus
CACCTCTACACACTTGGATTATGGCGCCTCTATACACCTGGATTACGGCGCCTCTATATACCTGGATTATGGCGCTTCTATACACCTGGATTATGGCGCTTCTATACACCTGGATTATGGCACCTCTACACACCTGAGCTGCAGCACCTATATACCTGGGTTGTGACGCTGTACAGACTAATTTTGTCATTGCACCATAAACTAGGAAAATGCAATTCAAAATATACGAATGTTAGAGGCATGAGTTTAAACTTTAAATAAATATGTTGGCATAGAATACGATCAGTGGGTTAAATATTGAGCAACTGTTATTATAAAATGTACAGTTGTAATTCATATCATATTCTCTACATAAAATAAAGTTCTTTCATATGTCACTTAGTTTTGGCGTAACAGTAAGTCCTACATATACCCGAACACATCAGTGACGGGTTACCCACATGACCACCAACACCGTAAATCCGTATCTTGGCTGAGTACGGTGAGGTAAACAAACCAACACTTATTACTACTGCAGGTGTCACTCAGTTACCCAGCGAGAAATATTTCCCTTCTTGATCTGTCATGATACTAACACACATAAAACTACAGTAAGGCAAATTTAATGTTTAGTTACTAAGTTTGTAAAGAATGTTTACATCTGACACTAACCTAGGAGGCAGTTACACTGATTACAGGTGAAGTGTATGTACCGTGTTAGACAATACAGGTGTGTGGGTGGTGGTGTACAGCCGCCTGATCCTTAACACAGCGTGACTGGTGGCTTTGTGTTTACATATATTTATTTGCTCTTGAAAGTATTAAAGGGGTGTGTGTGTGTGTGTGTGTGTGTGTGTGTGTGTGTGTGTGTGTGTGTGTGTGTGTGTGTGTGTGTGTGTGTGTGTGTGTGTGTGTGTGTGTGTGTGTGTGTGTGTGTGTGTGTGTGTGTGTGTGTGTGTGTGTGTGTGTGTGTGTGTGTGTGTGTGTGTGTGTGTGTGTGTGTGTGTGTGTGTGTGTGTGTGTGTGTGTGTGTGTGTGTGTGTGACACTTGAAATTGACAATTAAATACTACAACCATCGACTGTGGCATTGTCTGGATGATCCTCATGCTTTTATCTCTCTCTCTCTCTCTCTCTCTCTCTCTCAGTCGTATACACCAGATATGTTCTACACCGCACCACTCTACCCAACACTCGCCAAGGCCACAATTAGTCTTCCATTATAGGGGTAGAGACAGTAATGAACTTGATCACCTACCCTCGGGGCCACTTAAGGAACTAATGGACACAACACCTGAGAACACCTTATCACCAACACCGTGAACACCTCATTAGTGATCGTCAAGGCTTATAAAGATGTTACAATACATAAGCGATACAACATACAGCTCATTTTCAAACACAATATATTTCTCTCACTTTGGTAGTTTGTATAAGTTTTAGACTTATACTGGGACATACTAGGGTATACTGAGTCATACTAGGCCTTACTCGGTCATACTAGTTTGGTAGCGTTGGGTAGACAGTGGGTCCAACACGTCATTCTCAAGTGGTTGATGGATCACCTGTGGCTGTAGGTAACATGGTGGTAATTAACTCTCCATGGAGGGCAATATTTTTACAGTAATTGGTGAGAGTTATGAGGTGGTGTTGTTGGGTCATGACTCGTGGGTCTGATGATCGCTGAGGACGGCAACAATTATTATTATTATTATTATTATTATTAGCCACGACGAAAATAAACCTTCTTATTAATCTGTTTATATCCATGGTAATTACACACACACACACACACACACACACACACACACACAAGAAACCAGAAACCAATTATTCTCTCAAAGTCTCGCCATAAAAGTTGCTGTAATATGATAAAGTGCCTGAGCATTATAGCGGCAGCCTTCCAACACAAGTGGGAGGTGAAGGGAGGTTAATGTAGCCAATACGTGGAGGTCTCCCTACTCTCGTCTCCTGTTAACGGTATTAAATCATAACAACAGAACTAAGGATGATAAAGTTTCTGTTCTTAAAGAAAACTTCCTCGTAAGAAAGCCTTAATCAATGACAATATTCGTATTGGAGGAAATATTCACGCTCCCTCTCTACTGCCCTCGCTGTTTACAACTGTCAGCATTTTTGTATACAAGGTCTTCGTTGACGACTTGATGGGAGTCAATCTTGTTCCTCTGTTAATAAATAAAGTAGAGAATGTAAACGACCGCTAGCGATTACTACTTGCCTGTCCCATCTACAACATCGTCAAATATATATCAGAAAATGGACTCACTTGTATAACTTATTTTCAAGCTCAGATCATTTAAGTCAAGATATACAAAGGAACCTCTGAGTAGCTTTGACTTGTTTATTATGTTATTTACTGTACTGTTTATATGTCAGAGTAGTAGTGAGTCAAGTGCTATGGAAGACCAAGTTCTCCCACGTGAAATATTAGTATGCTGTAAGGCGTGAGCAGAGTGTAGGCCAGGAGGAATACATGACGAACAGTGGCCGTGTCAGACTGTCAGGCGGCGTGGTATCCCGCTGTGCTCGTGTAGGACAGATATTGTTGCTTCACTTGACAAATATCACACAGATATTGCCAACTGTATATACCCGGAGTAGCGCCCGCGGCCACACACACTGGCACAGACAACCATGTATGAACTTATAACATAAGAACATAAGAACATAAGAATGGAGGAAACTGCAGCGGGCCTATTGACCCATACTGGGCAGTCCCGTTTATACTCAACCCCTATTGCTCATATAAGCATCCAACCTAATTTTGATGCTATTCAGCATATTCGAGTTAATGATGATATTTGGTAACTTGTTCCACTCATCCACTACTCTGTTTCCAAACCAGTGTTTACCAATTTCACGCCGAAATCTAAATTTGTCTAATTTAAAACCATTGTTACTGGTTCGCTCCTAGTTGGATAGTTTGAGTACCTTTGTAATGTCCCGTTTGTTTAACCCTGACTTCCATTTATACACCTCTATCATGTCGCCCCTCACTCTACGTCTCTCGAGGGAGTGCAAATTAAGATGCTTTAACCTGTCTCTGTATTCAAGGTTCCTAATGCCCGGGATTAGTCTTGTCATTCTCCTCTGGATTCTTTCCAATGATTCTATATCCATTCTGTAATACGGTGACCAGAACCGAACTGAGTAATCCAGGTGAGGTCTCACAAGCGCTAGATATAATTTTAAGATGACCTCGCTAGTCTTGTAATTAACACTCCTTTGTATGAACCCAAGTACTTTATTAGCCTTGTTACGAACAAAAACACATTGTTTACTTGGCTTAAGATTCCTACTTATCATTACTCCTAAATCTCTCTCTCAGTTGGATTCCACAATGGCGTCGTTGTTCATCTGGTAACTGGTTTCCCTGCTTACATCTCCTATACTGAGTACTTTACATTCATCTGCCATTCTTCCGACCATTCGAAAAATTTGTTTAGATCTTCCTGTAGTTTTGCAGAGTCCTCGTCAGATTTAATTACACGTCCTATTTTAGTGTCATCAGCAAATTTACTTATGTTGCTGTCTATGCCGATATCTATGTCGTTTATGTATATAATAAATAATAATGGTCCAAGTACTGAGCCTTGGGAACTCCACTAGTGACGTTGCTCCAATGCGATTTAGTGCTGCTTATGCTCACTCGCTGTTTCCTGTCCCGTAACCACGCCCTAATCCATTTAAGGATATTACCTTTGATGCCATGCACTTCTACCTTTCTAATTAGTCTTTCGTGGGGGACTGCCGAAGGCTTTGCTAAAGTCGAGATATACAACATCATAATTGTGCCCCTCATCCACCGATTCGAAAACTGATGAAAAGAATGTTAATAGTTTAGTTAGACATGAACGCCCGCTTGTGAAGCCATGCTGGGAATCATTGAGAGAACTTGTGCTTCTCCAGGTGGTTTCGAATAGAGTTTGAAATGATTGCTTCCAGTAATTTGCCTACTATTGATGTTAGACTGATTGGGCGGTAGTTAGAGGATAGTGATCTATCCCCCTTCTTGAAAATCGGTATTACATTCCCTATCCTCCAGGATTCTGGCACTACACCTGTTTTTAATGACATGTTAAACAACTTTGCTAAGTGCATACTAAGCTCATCCTTACATTCCTTTAATACTCTGGCAAATATCTCATCGGGATCTGGTGACTTATTAGGCTTCAGTTTGTCTATTTGTTTATTAACATCGTTACTAGTCACTGCTATCTCGCTTAATAACAACTACGACCATGATTATAACAACCACGACCATGATTATAACAACCACGACCATGATTATAGCACCCACGACCATGATTATAACAACCACGACTATGATTACAACAACCACGACCATGAATATAACAACCACGACTTTGATTATAACAACCACGACTATGATCATAACAACCACGACTATGATTATAACAACCACGACCATGATTATAACAACCACGACCAGGATCATTTCAACCACGACCATGATTATTTCAACCACGACTATGATTATAACAACCACGACCATGATCATAACAACCACAACCATGATTACAACAACCACGACCATGATTATAACAACTACGACCATGATTATATCAAGTACGACCATGATTATAACAACCACGACCATTATTATAACAACCATGACTATGATTATAACAACCACGACCATTATTATAACAACCATGACTATGATTATAACAACCACGATTATGATCATATCAACCACGACTATGATCATAACAACTAATGACTATGATTATAACAACCACGACCATGATTATTTCAACCACGACCAAGATTTATTTCAACCACAACCATGATTATAACAACTACGACCATGATTATATCAAGCAATGACCATGATTATAACTACCACGACCATTATTATAATAACACGAATTCATGATGGAGTACTATCCACGCACTTCATGATTATATCAAGTACGACCATGATTATAACAACCACGACTATGATCATAACAACCACGACCATGATTATAACACCCACGACCACGATTATAACAACTACGACTATAATTGTATCAACTACGACCATGATTATAACAACCACGACCATTATTAAAACAACCACGACCATGATTATAACAACCACGACCATGATTATAACAACCACGACTATGATTAGAACACCTACGACTATGATCATAACAACCACGACCATGATCATTTCAACCACGACCATGATTATTTCAACCACGACTATGATGATTTCAACCACAACTATGATTATAACAACCACAACCATGATTATATCAAATCATTTAATTATGATTTTAATAAACGATTAGAACTCAATTATAGCAACACCACTACCATGATTATATCAAGTACGACCATGATTATAACAATTACGACCATGATTATATCAAGTACGACCACGATTATAACAACCACGACTATGATCATAACAACCACGACCATGATTATAACACCCACGACCACGATTATAACAACTACGACTATAATTGTATCAACTACGACCATGATTATAACAACCACGACCATTATTAAAACAACCACGACCATGATTATAACAACCACGACCATGATTATAACACTCACGACCATGAGTATAACACCCACGACTATGATTATAACAACCACGACTGTGATTATAGCAAGCACGATCATGAATATAACAACTACGACCATGATTATAATAACCACAACTATGATTACAACAATCACGACTATGATTATAACAACCACAAATATGATTATAACAACGACGACCATGATTATAACACTCATGACCATGATTATAACATGCACGACCATGAATATAACAACCACGACCATGATTATATCAACCACGACTGGCGATTATAGCAACACCACGACCATGATTATAACAATCAAGACCATGATTGCGTCAACCACGACCATGATTATAACAACCACAACCATGATTATAACAACACCACGACCATGATTATAATAATGAAGACTTATGATTTCAATAACCACGATCATGATTATAACAACACCACGACCATGATTATAACAATCAAGACCATGATTATAACAACCACGATCATGATTATAGCAACACCACGACCATGATTATAACAATCAAGACCATGATTATAACAACCACGACCATGATTATAACAACTAC
Organism: Homarus americanus; assembly: GCF_018991925.1. Classification (NCBI taxonomy): domain Eukaryota; kingdom Metazoa; phylum Arthropoda; class Malacostraca; order Decapoda; family Nephropidae; genus Homarus; species Homarus americanus. Next base: position 127,584 of record NW_024738300.1, read on the forward strand.
AACCATGATTATAACAACACCACGACATGATTATAATAATGAAGACCATGATTATAACAACCACGATCATGATTATAACAACCACGACCATGATTATAACAATCAAGACCATGATTATAACAACCACGACCATGATTATAACAACCACGACCATGATTATAACAACCACCACCATGATTATAACAACCACGACCATGATTATAACAACCACGACCATGATTATAACAACCACGACCATCTATCTAATATACTATAGGAATAGCCGTGTGTCTGTGTGTGTGTCTGTTCTGGGCAGCCGAAACGACACACTCGTTTTCATCAAACTTGGTGGGAAAATCGCAAAAAAAATCGTAGAGTGGAACAAACCTGGTCCGATGTCGATGGTCTCTTTAGGAAGGCATTAATTAACCATTATATTTATGCTGGAAAACGATGTCGCTGTACGTTGTCAGCCGGACGGCGGTTGGGCGATAGCCAAGCACGAGCGCTTGAACTTTCACGCCTTGGCAAATTGCATCACCGGACTCACCACCGGGCACGAAGGGCCCACTATCACTTGTGTATATATATATATATATATATATATATATATATAATCAACGACCTCACCAGCAAGGAATCGAACCCTCGACCTACTGGGTGGGACTAGGGAACGCTTACCGGCTAGCCCACAAGGACACTAAAAGCAGTTCTAGACTCTGTTATATTTCACACAAAGCCTGTTCATCGAGCTGATGGCGCCGTGAACCTCATTGGGAAATGCTCGTGCCTCGTATGTGGTGTCAATGAGGAATCTTAATTTGCACTCCCTCGAGAGACGTAGACTGAGGGGCGATATGATAGAGGTGTATAAATGGAAGTCAGGGCTGAATAAAGGGGACATTACAAAGGTACTCAAACTATCCAACCAGAAGCGAACTCATAACAATGGTTTTAGATTAGAGAAATTTAGATTTAGGCGCGAAATAGGTAAACATTGGTTTAGAAATAGAGTAGTGGATGAGTGGAACAAGTTACCAGATATCATCAGTAACTCGAATATGCTGGATAGCTTCAAATATAGGATGGATGGATATATGAGCAATGGGGGTTGGGTGTAAATAGGACTGCCCAGTATGTGCCAATAGGCCCGCTGCAGTTTCCTCCATTCTTATGTTCTCATATATATATATATATATATATATATATATATATATATATATATATATATATATATATATATATATATATATATATATATATATATATATATATATATATATATATATATATATACATATATACTGTTACGCCGTCTCTTAATTTACTTTAATATCCAGGTTCTAGGCGTAACCAAACAAAAAAAGTGAAGTAAATCAGAAGGGAATAAAAATAAAGTAAACCTTTAAGAATTTAATTAAATTAAATATTAACACAAAAAAGAGCCTCGTAGGCTGTCACAACAAATTGATTCACTATCGAAACTTTTAAGACGCAAATGATACTAAAACATCGAAACATCAAAAATTACGTTAACACTGCATAAACATATAAAATAACTAACACTGAAATTAACTATTGTGAAACAACACTGAATTACTTAAATGTAACTAAGCAAGCAGTGATGGATACAGAAAAGACATGAATATGTACATTGGTGGCGACAGGAACAACACAGAAATAAAATAAAGTATAAGTAACAGGTGACGGGTGTCACTAAAAAGAAGGTGAACTGAAGGACAAGAGGACTGGACTGAACTCGGTGTGCTGGTGGAGTACTATATATAGGGTCGGCTCCCGCCAGTGAGACACGCCGGTGAAACATGGGTCGTTTAACAAAGCAGATGGTCGTTAGAGAAACAAAAAATGATTGTTACAATACTAAATGAAGAAATAAGATGGGCTTGAACAAATAATAAGAGTTAAAACCTTAACAGCACAGTAAATATAACATATCATTACAGGAATAATATGGAACAACATGGAAGCATGCTATAAGAAATAATAGAAAAATACGACACGGTCGTAACAATATATATATATATATATATATATATATATATATATATATATATATATATATATATATATATATATATATATATATATATACTAATGTCATTTATAAAACAATATGCTATTCATTTTTCATAAATTTAGGTTTAAATTTGAATCAATAAATAAACACATTGAATATGTTGTGTAAATCTCCGTCTCAATGAATTTAAGAGTCTTTTTTTCCATTTGGGGTCTGACCGACCCCATGGTACCTAAGTTGTTCCGGACTGGGAGGGTTACAATTTAAGGGTTACAAAATCCATAATAGGGTATAGGAAGATTCTACATAAACTCTTCAATATATTTATTACCAGAAGAAAATTCGTTTCACTTTATCCACCTCCACAGACACTTCGGTGCCAGACAACTGGTGGTGGAGACGGGTGGTGGTGGCCGGGTGGATGGTTGGGGCGCTGGTGTTGATCAGGAGCTACGCTGGTAACCTCATGTCTGTACTGGCTGTACAATACATCAGGCAGCCATTCCAGACTCTCCGGGACGTCCTGGACGAACCTTCCACCACTATGATAGTGCAGATCAACACAACTAATGTCCAATATTTCCGTGTAAGTTTGTGTGTGTGTTTACTAAGATACTGTAACCGCCAATCAGTCGGTTAGAGGGTGAATAATACTTCTCACGTCGTACACGAACATTATAATTCGGTCAAGTAAGTCATACATAGGCACTCTTACATAAATGTTTAATCCAATATATATTTACATAACAATCATGGCTATGTAATTAGTCTCATCTTAACACAAAAACAATGATACAGTCTACCTGTGAACACAATAAGTACTAGTTAAACTTACGTGTTGAAAGTCTAGAGAGAAGCCAGGGTAGGTGTTGACTCATGGGTAGCTATACTGAAATGCCCACCCTATAGCCTGGCCCCTTGGCTGGTCAGCTATGGCCGAGTCAGGTGATTATAATTATACATAAACAAACTCCCTTCACACCCTCCAACCTCCTTCTGGGCCTCTCATCTTCAACCATCTCTACATTGTGAGTTACAGCCTAACATAACATTTGTTTATATGTCATCATAATTATGTACCGCTTGTGGTAACACTCACTCGGTTGAGCGTTCACGCTCAAAACCAGATCAGGCCTTTGATACTTAAGTTTCTCACGTTCATGCCACTATGCTGCCCTCAGGCTGGTGGTATTTTAACTTTAAATTTGTCACGTTCTCGTGACTATGCTGCCCTCAGGCTGGTGGTATTTAACTTTAACTTTGTCACGTTCTCGTGACTATGCTGCCCTCAGGCTGGTGGTATTTAACTTTAACTTTGTCACGTTCTCGTGACTAAGCTGCCCTCAGGCTGGTGGTATTTAACTTTAACTTTGTCACGTTCTCGTGACTATGCTGCCCTCAGGCTGGTGGTATTTAACTTTAACTTTGCCACGTTCTCGTGACTAAGCTGCCCTCAGGCTGGTGGTATTTAACTTTAATTTTGTCACGTTCTCGTGACTATGCTGCCCTCAGGCTGGTGGTCTTTAACTTTGTCACATTCTTGTGACTAAGCTGTCCTCAGGCTTGTGGTACTTATCAGTTCCTTAGGACATCTCGGTCCTTTGACGTTCGGACATCACCATCTTCATGTGTGGATACCCAATTCATTCTCCTGGCCGACTCCGTCAACCCTTTCCATTGCTCCCTCCAACAAGCATAATTTTGTCACAGGTCGCAACATTGTGGACGTCGTCGTCTTAACCACTGCCTGTCGGACAAGTCCATCCTCGCCAGCCTTGACTTCCATCACTCGACCAAGGTGCCATTTGCTGCGTGGACTATTCGCTTCTGCTATATTGATTAGGTCACCAGGGCGAAAGTTGCGCCGTGCTCTGAAATGCACTTGTCGAGTTCTGAATTGAGGGAGGTACTCCGTCAGCCAGCGCTTCCAAAATTGATCTGCAAGGTACTGGACATGCTTCCACCTTCTGTGGTATGATTCGCCTATTGACTTTCCACCTAAGGGAAGGTTACCCTTTTGACTTAAGTGCAAAAGATCAGCAGGAGTGAGAGCCTTTGGTTCATTTGGAGTGTTTGGAACCGGGGTGATTGGCCTCTCGTTAACTATGGCTTCCACTTCACAGAACAGTGTTTGCAGACGTTCATCGTCTAAAACTTGTGAGCCCACAATCGCCTGCAGAACCTTCTTTACTGTGCGAATCTGCCTTTTCCATACTCCCCCCATGTATGGGGCAGCTGGTGGATTGAAGACCCAGTCAATATCTGCTTTCAGTAAGGCACCTCTGAGTCTGTCATCTTGCTCCCAACTTTTCACTGCCAGTTTGATCTCTTTGGCTGCCCGTACCATGTTTGTCCCATTATCCTACCTAATACGCTCCGGTGTACCTCTGCGTCGTGAGAACCTTGTTATTGCGTTGAGGAAGGCATCTGCGTCTAATGAGGCCAAGACTTCTAGATGAACAGCCCTAATAGTAAGACATGTAAACAGACATCCCCAGCGCTTAACTTGTTTCCTCCCTACCTTGATAATGAATGGACCAAAACAGTCCGTTCCAGTGTAAGCAAATGGAGCCTTTCCAGGAGTGACACGATCTATTGGTAAGTCAGCTTGCCTTTGATGCCGACTTCTCCAGTTGTTCCGTCGGCACACTACACAGCGTCGTATAATCCTATCAAGCAAGCGTCTGCCCTGGGGAATCCAATACCTTTGCCTCACACACGCCATCGTGTGTTCTCGTCCGGCATGTCCGGCTCTCTCTTCGTGCATCTCCCGCACTATGATTTCGGTGATGTGGTGGTCTCTAGGCAGCAAGATTGGTTCCTCACCACTTCGCCCAAGAGGGGTTCCTTTAATTCTTCCCTTTGATCTGAGCAACGTTTGCTCGTCCAAGTAAGGTTCCAGTTATATAGCTTATTGTCCTTCGGCAGCTCACCCTTTATGACAGTTTGGATTTCTTTCTCATAAGCCTCTTTCTGCACCAATTTTATAATTGTCTGCTCAGCCGACTGTAGTTCCTCAGTGCTTAGCCTCTTCAGTTTGAGGCGCAGGTCTGCGGTCCTTGTACTGGACCCAAGCCACCAAATGAACCTTTTAATCCATGCCACCCCTCTCACCAAGCGGTACCATGATGAGTACCTGAGTCACAGTTTGGCGAGGGACCACTTTGACTTCTCGCTCACTGCCAGATCAACTAGAGATCTCTGGTGTACTTCTCGTTTCACATCCAGTAAGTCGTTCAGAACTGCTGGCAGTTCCTTTCCCTTTGGCCACCGTTCTTCAACACTGAGTAGAAAGTCAGGACCTCGTATCCACCGAGATCCTGCAACCAGGTCCAGGACAGGTAATCCCGTATTTGCAACATCTGCTGGGTTCAGCGATGTGCCGACATGTCTCCACTGGTCAGTTCTTGACAGCTCTTGTATGACTGCTATCCTGTTGGCTCCAAACGTTTGAAATCGTCTGCTCGAATTGGCGATGTACTGCAAGACTAGCATGCTATCCGTCCAAAAATAAGATTCGTGTATGGTCATGATCATTTCTCGGCGAATCGTTCGATCAGCTTTCACTGCCTGGACAGCTGCACATAGTTCCAGCCTTGGTATTGTCAGTTGCTTGAGAGGGGGCCAGCTTGGCCCGTCCGTACATGAAGAGCACTGGATACTTCCTCCAGAGTCTACCATTCTCAGATAGGTCACCGCACCGTAAGCAGCCTGCGATGCATCGCAGAAGGTGTGCAACTGTGCTGAGATGATTTCTTTAGCACATGCTGTTTTTAGGCATCTGGGTACCCTTAATTTCCCTAGGTAGGCCAGTTCTTATAGCCAGGTGCTCCAGGTCGTGTGATTAACAGCCTACAAAGGTTCGTCCCACCCTAATCGACGCCTGCATTCACACTGAAATAATATTTTAGCCCTGATGATGAATGGGGCCACGAACCCCAGTGGGTCATAAATAGAACTGACCAGGCTTAGTATTCCTCTGCTGGTCGCTGGCCTTGAGTTAGGTTGCACCTTGACGGTGAGCTGATCACCATCCAGGAGCCACCTAGCCCCCAGGGGTCGCTCCATTGGCAATTCGTCTTGCCTCAGATCAATTTCCTTCAGTGCATTTTGCCTCTCCTCCGGTGGGATGGTAGCCAACACTCCTTTGTGATTCCTGGCCCACTTAGTTAACCGAAATCCCCCACACGCCAACAGTCTTCGAAGCTGACACGCTAACATTGATGCTTCAGTTGATGAGTCCAGCGACATGAGCAGGTCGTCAACGTAGAAGTTGACTTCCGCTTGCGCCATCATGTCGGGAAACCCGGATCTGTGGTATTGGAATGCGCGCCGGAGAGCGTAAGTTGCACATGAAGGGCTCCACACCCCACCAAAGATGTGCACCTTCATCTTGTAAGTTACTGGCTCTCTACTCAGGTCTCCATTCTCCCACCAGAGGAATCTTAATGCATCTCGATGTTCTGGCGCTACATAGATTTGATGGTACATAACCTCCACATCTGCCATGATGGCTGTAGTTCCTTGGCGAAACCAAAACAGGACTCCAAGTAATTTGTTGCTGAAGTCTGGACCTTGTAGTACCTGGTCGTTCAGCGATGTCCTTTTGTTTTTGGCTGCACAGTCAAAAACTATGCGTACTTTGTTTGGCTTATTTGGGTTCAACACCGGGTGATGAGGCAGATACCAGACCAGTCCAGTATCTGACTCCAACTGGCACTTAGGCACTGATTCAGCATATCCTTCAGCAAGCAGTTTACTTATTTCCTCTACGTATCCTTGTCGCAGCCGTGTGTCCTTGGATAGTCTCCTTCGCAGCTCATCGAGTCGATGCTCCGCCACGGCCTTGTTGTTTGGGAGTTCCGTGTTCTCATTACGGAACGGTATGGGAAATTGGTAATGACCATTAGTTTTGATGCCTGTCTCTGAGCATAGCCTCAACACTCTCTTGTCCTCAAGTGAATGAGCTGCTGACTGCAAGGCTCCTGTGTCTCCACTTTCCAGCTCCCAAAAAAGCTTAACTTGTCTTTCCAGGCGGGTTTCAGGACTCACGACAGTTTCGGTCATCAGGCATCCTGACATGCAAACTCCTTGTGCGTCTTGGTGCCCCACCGGTCCATTTACTGTCCAACCCAGTTGCGTTTTTATGGCGAATGGCATTCCATCCCTTCCTGCTCTGACCTCCAAGGGTACCAGGGCCTGTGGCACACCCTGTCCTATCAGAATTTCTATGCTGTTGCTCTGTAATTCTTGTAATTCCACACCTCGCAGATGGGTCCACCTTGAGATATCACTTGTGTTCGCTACGGAGTTGTGCAGCGTTGTGGGGAAATTTTGTATAATGAGTACTTTCGGCATAAGTATGGTTCTGCCTCGTTTCATGCCTGCGCCAACCACTTCTAGATCTACCTCCGCTGACTCGAGTATCATCTCTTGGGCAAGTGTACCCATGGTTACCAGGGTAGGCGTCCCTTTCACCCTTAGTTTCTGTGCCAGATCTTTGGTGCAATACGACCTGTTGCTGCCTGAGTCCAAGAGAGCTAAAGTTCTGATGTGATTTCGTTGGTGTGAGTCCTTTCCCCGAATCTTCACACTCACTATGGGCAGTACAATCTTGGCATTTTTCGTCGATTGTCAGATGTCGTTTTCGCAGCTGTATGGGTTTTCATGGGCGTCCTTTGTCCCTGTAGCATAGACATGGCTTATTTTTCCGGCCATGTACGAACTGTCGTTGGCTTTCTGGGTCATGCCACCATCAGAGGTGCCTGCCACTGACTCCTGTTTCACGAGACCTTGAAAATTTCGCTTTACGCCACCCTTGCGTGTGTTTGACATACTTGCAGTAAGTGCCTCCCTTCGTTCTTGATGCAACAGTCTAGAATGCTTCTCTTTGCACCCATCAGTGCCACACCTGAAGCGTGACCAACACTCAGCAACAAGGTGGCCCACTCTCAGACACAAGAAACAGCAACGTAATCTTTTTACCCTCTCTAACTTCTCCCTCACTGACATGCTACAGAATTCGTCGCACACTGCTAATCCATGTGCTCTGGAACACACTGGGCACGAGCCTTTTCCATAGCTTGTTTCTCCTCTATTGCCTTTCACTTCACTGATAGTCACTAGGCCCACGGCACGTTTGCTTGGCGATGATCCTTCTGGTCTTTTCTTACTTCCTTCTTGACTGTCCTCGCTTGATAGCAGAGCCATGTCATCCATCGTCACCGCTTTCTCCTCCAAATATAGCGCTAACCACTTCACCAGCCCTGTTCTGTGTCCTGTCGACTTCTGATAATTTCGTACATCATCCACACAGCGTTCCCTCAATTTGGGGGGAAGCTTGGTCACCAGCGTTCTGAAGGTCTGCCTTGTTTCAAGTTCAGACATCAAGTTCAGATTCTCCAGATGGCTTACTGCACCCCATAGCTGAGATGCCAGTTTTCGCAGCCCTTCGTCGTCGAACGCCCCCACTGAGCGAGCGTCTATGAGCCTTTTTACCAGCTGGTCCGCATATGCATACTTATCTCCAAACCTTGCCTCCAGAATCTTGATTGCCTTGTTGTAGGCTCTGTCTGGCTCTAGATAGTCGCATCCCATGATTGCTTGATGTAACTCTTCTCCTTCACAAGCATCCATGAGCAGTTGGTACTTGTACTTCTCTGGCACGGCTGCATTCGTCATATATCGACGGAAGTCATGCATAAAGGTCCAAAACTCCGCCCGCCCTTGTCCTTTAAACTTGGGAAGGGTGGCTTGCGGCATGCGCATCGTAGCCACTAGCTCTCTTATTTCTTCACCCTTCTCTGATGCTCCCTGTGGATGCATAATTGCGACTTGAGGAGCTTTGTTTGCAAGCATTGGTGGTAAAGACGATGCCATTTTCTCGACATTGACCGATGCTTGTTGCTGGGTTTCTTCCCGTACTATTGGCTTCTCATAATTGCTGGAGTTCTCTGTCGAAGGCTGTGAGCTGTCACTTCTTCGTGTTAGTGCTGATGTCTCTTGACCCGCCACCATTCCAGTGTGCATCGTTTTCATCCACCCTGCCTTAAGCTCTCGCAGGGCTCAGTTTACTTCATCCGACACTGCCTCAGCTCTGGCCACTGCTTGTTGATAATACAATTCCCTACTGTGACCTTCCCGTGGATCTCCTGGTATTGCAAGCTCATTTCCTGTTTCACCACTCTCTGATTGTACCTCGGCGGGCGGATCCATTGTCATTAGGTCAAAATGTTTGCTTCTATCTAGGTCCGACTCTCCTTCCATGTCATCAATATACCCAATCTCCGACATCTTGCTTATTCAGGTAATTTGAATTGCGTTCGTTTCCACCACTCTTAAGTCAGGGCACGTTCGTGTGCCTTGTCTCACTAAAATGATCAGGGCACGTTCGTGTGCCTTGACTTGTACTCATTTATCAGGGCACGTTCGTGTGCCTCGTCTTAGAGTCGCACCTGATATCATTACAAACTTTACATTGATATTTGGGTTATTTACAAAGCAATATCACTTCAGTCAACTATGACTGCTAATTGTGTTCTGCACTTACGTCAGACAACAATAATGACATGTGTTTTCATTCTCATATGCACTACACTAGGAGTGATGAAGATCACCCAGACAAGACTATTTTCTGGACTAACAAGGTTTAACTATTATCGATGTGAGAAGTATACGGACGTTGCACTGCACTTCTCGCCACTGGATACGCACACATACACACTCGTCCCTCGAGTGACGCGTATTGGTGAGCCAAGCTACACTAAGAGTGGCTGAGCTCACTCTGACAACATTATTTTCTTCAATAACAAAAGGTTCAAATATTATCGCCACTATAAATCTACGGGCGTTGCACTGTAATCCGTGGCACTGGGAACACACGCGCATCCCTCCAGTGGGTTCAGTTGAGTTGACCTTGGTTACTCTGCTGCCCGCACGTTCATTCAAGCTAACTCACTGCTACACAGTAGACATCCACGTTTTGACTATAACCGCCAATCAGGGCGGTTAAAGGAATATTCAGACTCGTCACGTCAAACTCGAACATTATAATTCGGTCAAACCTGTTGAATACAATTCATTTAGTATTTCAAATAAGTCATACATAGGCACTCCTACATAAATGTTTAATCCAATATATATTTACATAACAATCATGGCTATGTAATTAGTCTAATCTAAACACTTACAATGAGTACTCAATTTGCCATATTTCTATATTGTCACACTGATAAATGATGCAATGGACACAGTCTACCTGTGTACACAATAAGTACTAGTTAAACTTACGTGTTGAAAGTCTAGAGAGAAGCAAGGGTAGGTGTTAACTCTAAGATATGGGTAGCTATACTGAAATGCCCACCCTATAGCCTGGCTCCCTGGCTGGTCAGCTATGGCTGAGTCAGGTGATTATAATTATACGTAAACAAACTCCCTTCACACCCTCCAACCTCCTTCTGGGCCTCTGATCTACACCATCTTCGTACTCTACATACTGTATACGGGCAGGCACACCCAATAAACATGACATGACTTACCGCCTAACATAATGTTTGTTTATGTGTCATCCTACTCATTGCTGCTTGCGGTAACACTCATGAAGCGGATGTTTCCTGATTCTGTAATTGCTCGAGGCATGAACATGATAAGAGCACAATACACAGAGGTTGTGAGGACGTTAGGACGGTGTGTCACCGAGGATTTAGTAGATAAACTTAGAGAAAATAAATTTTCCATTATTGTTGACGAAACAACAGACATTAGTACGATGAAAGCATCCTCTGTTCTTGTAAGATTTGGGGATTCACCAACAAACAGCATTAAATCTGGTTATTAGAGGTGATCAATGTATATGGTGATGAATCATCTACAGGGTCAACAGGGGAAAATTTTTATAATTTAATTGTGAAAACCTTAGAAACACACCGAATTCCACATGAGAACCTGATTGGCTTTGTTGCTGATGACTCTAGTAACATTATGGGAGAACACAATTCTGTAAGTTCGGAGGCTGCAAAGACGCTACCACGGCATTGTGAAGACATGATCAGAATTATATACACCTATTTTTCCCATAGTGCTAAACGACAACATGAATTTAATTAATTTCAATCATTCTGTACTGTCAAACCACACAAAGTTCTGCATTTTAATCAGACCCGCTGGTTATCATTCCACCAGGTAGTTGAAAGAGTATTAGAGCAGTGGCAGCCCCTAAAAATGTTTTTTACTTTAAAAGAATCAGAGGAAAGATTGGTGGCCGTACAACAAATAACAGAGAGTCTTAGGGAATCTTCACTTTTATTGCACTACAATTTTATTAATTTCATATTGCCCAAATGTAACAAGTTAAATCTACTGTTTCAGAGAGAGTCACCGACTATACATTTGTTACACGATAGTATATGTCAGCTTTACAGGAATCTTTTGGGATATTTTTGTCGTCATGAAGTTTTTAAAACGGGTAATCTTGATGCAGTTGATCCCAGAAATGAAGAAAATCACCTCCCAATAGGCCAAATATACTTGGGAGCAACAATACTCGGCCTACTGCAAAGTGAACAATATAGAGAACTCCCTAATATGGTCAAGGATGTACAATTCAGATGTCGTATCTTCATGATAAACCTTTGTGTGCAATTACGTCAACGATTTGATTTTGGCAGTAAGTTTTTATGGAAGTGTTCATTTCTGTCATCAAATAGGGTATTTGATAATAAATCCAGGAAGGAGATGCTATCATTATACGACTTTGTGAAGGCGGTGTCCCGCATATACTGTACAGTGGCAGTATACAAGTTTTAGATGGTCAATGGAGAGACTTAGATGTGATTGCTATACCACCCGAGATTAAGGACAGCAGTGACATAGTGGACGTTTATACAAAACTAGGGGAACTTAAGGACGGTGTAGATGTTTCCCAATTTAAGGACCTTTGTACATTTGCTTTGCAGGTATTTTGTCTTCCAACATCCAATGCAGATGCAGAGAGACTATTTTCTGAATTGAATTTAATGAAAACAAAATCCAGAAACGCTCTGCAAACTCCCTCTATTAATTCATTAATAGCCTTGTCTGAGGCCGTGAAATTCCAGGGTGGATGTATAAATTTTACACCAAATCAGAGGACGATAACTTGTGTTTGATATTTTTAGTTCAATTAGTGTTTAATGTTCCCATGTTGTTATAATATTATATGATTGTAGGGTTTTTGTATGTGCATGTTTATATTTTGCCAAGACATTACAATTGGTATACCTAAGATTCATGCATTTTAATGTCTATTAATACCCAACGAAAACGTGAGGAAAAATGACGTCATAGAGTTGAGGAATAAACGACTCGGTGGTCGGCGGAGCCGGTTGTGGTTGATTGCTTATAATGTAATGAAGGTTTGTAAATTGTAATGTTTATGTATATTTATATTTATATGTGGTTGGATTAGGGTGATTGTTAGAGTATTGTTTTATATTTATGAAACTGTTGTACGAGTGTGGCGAATTGGCGATTGTTAATGTTTGTTTATTGCTGGTTGTTGGTGTTTCTTGTCAACATATTGTGCATTCCAACATTGTGTTCGCTACTCCTCTCCTATAATGATGTAGAATACTTGAGTAAGAGTGAATAGTACAGGAGCAATAGGCTAAACATGAGGTGAAATGTAAGTAAACAAAACGTTCGAGTCTGTGGGGGTCGGTTACCGCCCGGTTCCTGGTAAGGTGTCTAGCTCGAGAACATAAGTACGTAACAAAATACATTTTTTCAGACTAGAATTACATTGTTTTTTTGTGTGTGTGAATAGTTTATAATATTAAATTCTGTAATACTGTAATAGCTTTAACAATGACATGTTAAGTACGATGTTTGGATCAGTCTGCTCAAAGCAACCCATAAAAGCCGACGGCTTCAGAGCCGGCTCAGTGCACACAAACTATGGGCAGTCTTCGGACCTCCCCCACTGGCCTGCGTTGTAAGTTGACTTCTGTCTTTGATCGGGTGATGTACTCATGGTATTCATTGTTGAGGCTGGCTGGCTGTTTTGGTGTTTTATGTATTTATGTTCTAGAATCGTGTATTGATTTGGTTGTCAGTGATATTGGCAACCTTTAAGTAACCTGGTATGTTCAAGTGATTAGTATTATTTCATTGTTATTAGTGGTAGGCGTTTCTTTACTCCAATCATCAAGTATTCATTTATTAAAAGGGGCTGCATTCAATCCATACATTACACGGTAGTTGGAGTTGTTCTCAATACAAATTTAAGAACCATATATTGAAATTCTCTTTAATAACAATCACTTTTTGTTTGTTACGAGCCTTACCCCTTTGACACGTAACAAGGATGTCATCTTCGTTGGTGAGCTCGGAGGTGACTACAGAGGCCGATATAGGACCGGCAGGGTCGTCCACAGATATTGCACATGTGGAGGGCTACATTTAGTGTGGGAGGGGCGACAGCAGCGTTTTTCCGGCGTTGGCGCTTGTCTGCCTCAATGTGCAGTCAGGCTAACTCGAAAGTATTAATACCTTCTTGTGTGGTACTCCTCCAAACGTTACAGAGTGGAGTAATCGTCTCCCGGGTGAGGGGGTCGATTTGGCACTTTTTCAGGTTTGTCTTAAGACTATCCCTATACTTTTTCAATTGCCTCCAGCATTATATTTGCTATTCATTAAGTGACTGTAAAGTAGCTGCTTTGACAGTCCACTGTCGTCCATGCGGGTAGCATGGCCAGTGCAACATAGCTGTTCTTGGATAATGGTAGCCTCTATGCTCCTACAATTGGTGTCAGCGAGAATACTGGCATTTGTTCTCTTGTCTTCCCAGCGAACTCAAAGAATGGAATGTAGAGTACGTTGGTGAAAGTTTTCAACTGCCTTGAGGTGCCTCCTGTATGTGACCCATGTCTCGCTGCCATACAGTACGGTGGGGAGGACCACTGCTCAATATACGTGCAGCTTTGTAGATAATTTCAGTTCCCACAGCTGAAGACAGTGGTACAGAATCCGCTAATGGTTTGAAATGCACATCTGATCCGATGTTGAATCTCTTCTTCGATGTCCGCGTTAGTGGACAGGTGGGACCCAAGATATTGAAAGTGGGTAACATTAGAGAGGGTAGTACTATTAACCTGGATGGACGGTGGAGGTGTGGCTGAGCCAGAGACAAGCTGAAGTGTGCATATGCATCTGCGTAGGTGTTCAGGATCTCCGTAGGTCGCGTTCAGTGTAAGCGACGAGGGTAAGGTCGTATGCATACTGAAGTTCAGTGATGGAAGCGGCCGACATCTTTGATCCTGCTTGGTACCGGCTTATTTTGAAAAGTCCTTTCATCCGGTATTGGGTGTCCACTCCACCAGCTAAATCGGCCCTGGCACGAATAAGGAAGGCAATCAAGAAATTGGAAAAGAGAGTTGGTGTCAGTACACATCATTGTTTTACCCTCGCTTGGATGGGAAAGAACTCAGGCTGGATGCCATTATTGTGTAGGGCAGTGCCGTTCATGGCAGCGTGGACCTGCCTCACAATTGCAATAAATTTTTGTGGGCAACCCAAACGACTGAGGGTTAGCCAGAGGGCTTCCCTGTTGACAGAATTGAAGGCCTTGGTAAGGTCAATGAAGGCCATGTACAAGACTCGAAGCTGTTCTCTTTACTTTTCCTGTATTTGGCGGGCAGCAAAGATCATGTCAGTGGTGCCACATGAAAAAACAGAGCATTGGATTCTTGGCCTGTCCTAACACTATATTTATGTTGTTTAAGTCCAGTTACAAGATCTTTACCTGTCTGTCCTAAGCAAAACATATTACATTCCTTGTAAGGAACCTAATGCAACCACCTGTATTGTTGGGGGAGTTCTTGATTAACATTTGTTTAACAGTGCATGAGTTTTTAAATTCCACATTGACGTTCCAGGTGTTTAGTTGTAAAGGAATTTGAGAGAAATTTTTGTGAAATGGAATCCAATGCTCTTTTGGTTTATTTGAGGGATAATAAGGATTGCCTTGACTATGATAATGCCTCCTCAATATTACCTTGTAATTCAATTGACAGTAAGAACATTATAGAATCCAGTCTCATTAAACATGCCGAATCCGTCAACATGAATTTGAGTAATGGTATGTACAAACTGGATAATTTCGTAATTAAGAAGATTTGTAAACAGGTGAGAAGGTTGGGTCATCTTACCCTCTGACCTGACTACCGACTGCTGCGGTGCTTTTTGAAGATTAGTAGGGTCACTACCTAATACCTGACCATTGTGGACTTCGTGTTTTCTTCTTTCCTTGTGGTTATCAGCATATACCTGGATCACGCGCACCTACAGTGATTTACTTGCATATATATATATATATATATATATATATATATATATATATATATATATATATATATATATATATATATATATATATATATATATATATATATATATATATATATTTATAACGAAGAGGAGAACTAGGGAAAACACAAACATCTTGACTAAGTTGGGCTTCTTTTAATCGCTAACGTTTCAGAAATAATAATTTTCCATCATCAGAGCCTAGAAAACAAAAGTTTTGAAAGAGTTTTAAAAATATAGGTGATATACAATAAAAACATAACATTATACGAAAATTTACCTTCGATAAAATTAAAAAAAGAGCAATACAATTTAAAACCGACAAAAATGACGAGAGACCTACATAGAAAGCTAAAATCAGGAATAAAAAGTGTGAAATATAATATACAGGGGGGGTATTACCTTAATTCAGACGAGCCTTAGTGTGAAAAACACAACAATTCACAGGAAGCCATATCACAAATGGATGGCTTTGCTTTATATTGGTGCAAGGCTTCCATAATGAGGTCTGTCTCACAGTCGCTCTTGCCGAGAACTGAGAAATCGGACGGCGAAAACAGGTGGTCATGTTGGTGGGCGTGGTTACGAATAGCTGAATGTGGTGGTTGTGTGATTAACTGGCCTGTTCGAACGGAACGGCCCAAGTGTTCATGGATGCGAGTTATCAAATGTCTTTTAGTTTTACCTATATATGCTGCCCTACAGCTAGCGCACGTAAATTGATAAACAACTAAGGATTGCAGGTGTGTGGGTATGGTGTCTTTAATTTTAAAGAATTTTTTAATTGAACTCTGGGTTTTAAAGATTAGTCTAAGAGAAATTTGTGGATAGAATTCATTGGAAAGCTTCTTAAGTTTATTTCTAAGGGTGAATCTGAGTGGGCCTGTTTACGGGATGGTGAAATAGATAGAATATTTAGGGACGGTGTGGATTTGAGGCTGTGTGGGGCTAAAAAACCTATTTAGGGTTTTTACAATATAAGTGTCTGTAAATCTCTTAGGGAAACCATTGTTAAAGAGTAGTTCCTTTATGTATTTTAGTTCAATGTCCAAGTGAAAATAGCTTGAAGATATATTAAAGGCTCTGTTGGTAAGAGTACGTGCTAGATTACGTTTGTAATTAAGAGGATAAAAGATGAAAATTTTGAACTCAAACCAGTGATGTCTTGAACACCAGAGGAGTGATGCTGCCTTGGTCCACATTCTGGATTCTCTCTTCATACAATTTTCTCTTTTCGTTTTCGTTCTTAGTTGAAATTTGTGATTAGTACTTTCTCTTGATAAATATAATATATGGTTTTATTCGATGTCACCGAGTGTGTGAGAAGTCCTTCTACAGATATTAAATGGAAGAATTGTTAGTTATTGCTTCACATTATTCAATTCCTACTTGTAGTCATATAAGAAAAACATCACATCAAGAATGTAATAATTAAATACATAGTTTAAAATTAATTGGAAAAATGAAGAAGTTAAGAATTTAATTAAGTTGAATCCAGAGGTAGGAACAGGAGTTCAGATAGAATTAGAACGGATATAACTTAAAAGAGACAAGTTTGTAACGCGAAACATAATACTTACTCCAACAAACTCGAGAAGCAAAGGGACATACTCGTAAAGAAGCTCATAAAGCTCGTGAAGAAGCTTGTGAAGCTAATGAAGAAACTCGGTTAGCAAGGGAGTATGAATTAAATGTGGTAGAATTGAAGGCTCGAGCGAATGCAACTCACGATGAGAAAAGGAGACGAATTTGATATGCTTAACAAATTAGTTTCCCCCTTCCAATGAGTTAGCTCCTGAAGATTATTTAAGATTTATTTTTAGAAAACTGCTGCTGCTCACTTAAAGTAGAGATCAATGGACTTGGCTACTTCTGACAATATTAATAGAAAAAACAGCTAAAGTGTACAATAATTTAGAGCAAACTGATGATTATGACTATGTTAAAGAGGGAATTCTTAATGCATTTTCCATCACAGTAGAGGAATATCGACAAGTTTTAGACTTAGTAAGAAGTCTAACATACCATACAGGCGTATTAAGAATTTGCCTCATTTACAAAATGGGGTAATTTGAAAAGTGTGTTAAATTAACTGGTCAATAAATATGATCACTTAAAGAACGTATACCATACGATGTAAAATCAACCTGAGGGCAAAACCTTGGGACTCATAATTGTTCAGTTACAGTTATCAAGGACTTATGTCAGGCAGGAGAATGTCACTTCCTCTGTAAGTAAAAGTAAACCGGTGTCTCATACTATGAATATGAAAACAGAGGAAGATCTTTTTGAATGTTTTGAATCAAAATGAACTGTTTCCTTAACTGAAGGGGATAATATACAGTAGTGACTATATTGTTACAGATACTGGTGCTGCCCAAAGTCTTTTTTATGTAATACATTACCTGATGTTGAGAAGAATTTTACTGGGGAGAAAGTTATATTGAGAGAATTATCCACTGCCCTTTTGGGTAATCTTGCTAAAATTTACCTAAATTGTCCCTTACTCAAAGGCACTGTCATAGTCAGGGAAAATCTGTCAAAGTCAACTTTGCCGCAATTGTGGACAAAAACCTGGAAATTGGTACAGATGTTCTTTGTGGTAATAGAAAGTTTTGGTCCTAAAGGGCAAAGGTTTCAAGGTCAAGGTCAGTCAGAGTAGCAGGGACAGATGCTAAACACAACCCCAAAACGGCTCCCCGAAGGTCTGGAATGATGGTTTTTGAGTCAAAGTAATCTCTGTAATAAAGCAGAGCCACACTCTAAGGCACATGCACCGGGTTATATACACGGGGTAATAATAATAATAATTTTACTTGAGTATACAGGGTATAATAATTATATAGAATATGTAATATAAAATTTCTCTTTTCTTTCCATTTGTTTTTGTGCAAGGGACAATCTCGACAGACTCTTGTGTGCCCAGTGGATCGTGTGTTAGGCGAGACTGAGAAAGCCTATTTAGCTGTGTAGGATTAATAACAGCACCAACGTATGGCTAAAAGCAACATTTTTATTTGCTAAACTTTCGACAAATACTAGATATCTTGTCTTCACCAGATCTAAAACATGACATAAAGTACAATAATATTTAAAATAATCGATATGATACATTAAATCAAATCAAATACAATTTTAAGTACAGTATCCTTATTAAGAAAGCTGGACCGTTGTGTGGCAGCTATTGGTCGGGTGTTGGCCTGTACACCACCAGCTCAGCCAGCATGACGATCACAGATAACACCAAGCCAGCGCTCAACACGTAGAAGGCCCCTTGTACCTACCAATGCACATATAATACGTCAACTTGTAAGAGAAGTACATACATTACGTGCATCCCGTAAGATGTCTTGCATATGTGAATTAAGAAGGTCAAACATTTGTTAATGTGAAGTTTATGATACATATTTTCATTGCCAGAAACACAAGCATCTATGACAGAAACACAGCCACCTGTTACAGATACACACCCAACTGTTACAGAAACACAAGCATCTATGACAGAAACACAGCCACCTGTTACAGATACACACCCAACTGTTACAGACACATCCACCTGTTACAGATACACAACCAACTGTTACAGAAACACAAGCAACTATTACAGAAACACAAGCAACTGTTACAAATACACAAGCAACTGCTACAGATGCACAACCAATTGTTACAGATACACAAACAACTGTAATATACACAACCACCTGTTACAGATACACAACCAACTGTAACAGAAACACAATTACAGATACACAACCAACTGTTACAGATACACAACCAACTGTAACAGATACACAACCAACTGTTACAGATTCACAACCACCTGTTACGGATACACAAACAAATGTTACAGAAACGCAACCATCTGTTACAGATACACAACAACGTGTTACA
>NW_024738300.1:151932-156410 GCF_018991925.1 Homarus americanus
TTGATAATTTGTTCATATATGTATTTCTTTATTATTATTATTATTATTATTATTATTATTACTATTATTATTATTATTATTATAATTATTATTATTATTATTAATATTATTACTATTACTATCATTATTTTGTTATTTTATTTATATTTTTTATTATAAATTTTATTTATAGTACTCTGAATTATTATTATTATTATTAAAATTTCCCCCCAGGCCCCGATGTTGGTCAGAAACCTGTGTCCGGGTGGGCTATTCCCCCAAAAAAAAAGTAAAATATACTATTTACGTAATACCGTTTTACCAGGACCGTCTGCTTTCAGGAGGAAAATGACTGGCTGGTAAAATGGGAATTAATTAATGTTATTGTTATAGGGTAATATAGGGACAAAAGGATACGAACGCAATATGCAATTTTGGGCGAAGTTGTTGCCAGCGTAAAAAGTAATCATTCCACTTAAACTCTTTGAATTGTATGAAATACGGTATATCATTATCTAGATTTTTTGTATACAATACTCTTCAATATGCTTTTATCTAACTCATGAATTTACAATAATTTAGATATTCTTCAAACAGAATATAGGAAATACACAAATAATATAGAGATTATGAGAACATCGCTCAGGAATGCAGTCAGGCAGCATGAATGGTCTCTCCAGTTTGCCGGATGGAAAGTTGACATTTCACCATGACCCTTAGTCTTAATGTTACCTTTTATACAGTACGTCTTTCTGAAACATTAGCCTACATTTAGGCAAAACATTAGGTTCCCACTGTTATAGCTTTTAGTGTAGGGAGATTATTTAGGGTTCACAAATAAAGAATCAACAAGTGCAATATGTTTAAATGACAAAACTTTATTGCAATATGTAATATTTTTCCATCATTTTATTTAAAAAATGCAGTTTTAATTTTTTTTTATATCCTCAAGCCAAGAAAGTCGTACATCTAACACATTCATTTAATATAATATTTTCATGTTTTAGTGGGCACAAGTCATCAACCCACAACGGGGTCTGGGGGCTAAAACAAATATATATATATATATATATATATATATATATATATATATATATATATATATATATATATATATATATATATATATATCACAATGAAAACGTGGATAAGAATAAATGTGATAAAATCACGGAAAATGGAAACAACGGGTACATAACACCGTCTTTATTCAACATCTTCAGAAGCAACTGAAGATGTCTTGAATAAACGAACAAGGTACTCAGATTCAAACAATATATATATATATATATATATATATATATATATATATATATATATATATATATATATATATATATATATATATATATATATATATATATATATATATATATATATATATATATATATTTGAGGAAAAAAAGATTATGTTAATTTACACCAGGAAGATGCCGAAAAACCAGCTTTTTGAGGCGAGACAGATTGTAAGAGAATGGAAACATAATAAGGCAGAGCATTCCACAGATTAGCCCTGTGAGGAAAGAGGGAAGTACTACAACGGGTTATTCTAGTGTGACCGACATTCACACAGAAAGGTGGTACATAGGATGCCAATTTCACCGAGCATTGCTCGTTAAAGTACCTGTAAAAGAGAAAGAGCGAAGCAACATTGCGGCAAAGAGAAATTGAGAGAGATTACTTTATTGACTAATGGTGGATAGTTGCTAATGAGACGAAATGCCTTTGTTTCCACCCTATCTATCAATAGGACAGAAGAAGAACCACTACATATATATAATAGCAGTAGTCCAGGTTAAAACGAACGAATCCCTTATAAACTTGAAGCAACTACTCAGGAGTGAAGTAGTTACGGCATCTGACCAACATCCCCAGCTTTCGGGAGGCAGCTTTAGATATGTTGTAGATGTGTGGCTTTCAAGACATATTTGAGGAAATAATAAAGCCTAGCATATCTATTTTAGAATTTGGCAAAAAGTTGCGTCCTGAAATGTGATTGGTGGGAGATCTTCAATTTTGGAAGTGTAATTGGTAAATATTGTGCTTTCTTACTATTGAATTTTACCAGATTTCTACCTCACCTTTCGGAGATGATGCACAAATCCGCATTGATAGAAGAAACGACATCAGTTCAAGAAACCGATCTAGTTTGAGAGTTAGGGGAAGATAAAATGACAAGAGTGAAGATTAGAATCATCAGCATAGGAATGAATAGAAATGAAGTAGTGGGAAGTTAATTAATGAAAAGAAAGATGAGAGTAGGTGAAAGAACAAAACCCCCTGGAGCACCACTATCGGTAGAGAAAGAGCGAGAGATCGAATCCAAGAAAATAACTGCCAGAGAAAAGCAACCTGGACAGAACATCACGCCAAGGTTCCTACAATTTAATATTAACAGCTGTCAACTCCGTCACTTGCGTCTCAACAAAGCTGCCAGCGCCGTTTTCTTTGCAATGAAATTGGCACCCTGATGATGACAAGAAATTTGTCGAAACGTTACGAAGTAAATGTTGCTGTTTATCCATATGATGATATTGTTATTCATCCTTCGTCAAGCCCCTTACTATAATTCTGAAAATTTGTACAGAGCATCCTGTGACCAAGTCCTTTCATTTTTTCACGGGAGCCAATCCGAAATCTTACTCTGGCGGCCTTTTTGGGCAAATCCAATGTGGTCGCCACATGAAGGGGCCTACCATAACTTTTGAGTCAAGAGCAGTAATTTCACAAGTAACACCTCTTTTTTGAGGTTTATGAGGACGAGGATTCCAATTATGACTATACTTTTAAGATTCAAAGTCAAGGTCACGTGTCAAGGTCAAGATAAAGGTAAATTTTGGTCTTAATCACTTTGATATCGGGCACATTTTGATAAATATTAAATATATTCCCTGATATATGACACTCGTGATGTCATGGGGCACGAAGTGGCATTATCACTGAGTCAGATTCATATGTTGGGACAGGCCCTTCACGATGATTTCGTGAAAATCAGGCTAGATAAGATGGCTGTTGCACTCTCTGACACCATCTTTCGTAATGCCATGTATACTCTCAAGAATCGTCTTGACATCAGGTCAAAGAATTTCGAGAAAGCAGAGATCCTGAAGAAGAATGTTGCACTGGTCACTCACCTACTCCTGTTCGACCAATATCGCTGCTAGAGGTACCTGCCAAAATCTTCGAAAAAATAGTTAACAAGCGATTGCGGATGTATCTGGAGGACGAAGACGTGCATAATCCCCGCCAGTTCGGCTTCCGCCAGTACCGAGGCACATCCACCGCCATAGCTCAGGCCTACGAGCAGATCGCCAATGCCATGACTGGCCGCCTACAGTGCAATATAGTACTGAGGGACGTCAGCAAGGCGTTTGACAAAGTTTGGCACGCAGGACTGCAGTATAAGATCATACAACTGGGGCTACCCGAAAATCTGACTCGCCTGCTGTGCAACTTCATTACGGACCGCAGAGCCAAAATCAAGATGCAAGAACATTTTGGAGAAGAATTCTCACTATCGAGCGGCGTGCCTCAGGGCTCTTGTCTCTCACCAACCCTTTACACACTCTACACGGCTGACCTGCCACCCCCAATCGTCGGCAGCGAGTACGTCATGTATGCCGACGATGTAACACAGATCGTCACCTGCCCAGGAAGGTCCACAGCAAGGATGGCGCGACTCACTGCTCGGGCAATAGAGGAGATCTCGGAGTATGAAAATAAATGGAAAATAAAAACAAACAAAACGAAATTTGAGGTCATACCCATAGCCAAATTCAAGCCGGCCCCATTGATGATCGACGACGAAGAGATTGAGTACTCTAAACAAGGCAGGTTGCTCGGCCTCATCATTTCTCGGACGGGCATCATTCCCCACGTGAAGGACAGACTAAATAAAGCCAAAGTCGCCGCAGCCAAATTAAAACGTGTTAAACTAATGCCTGAGAAGATACAAGTTCACCTATACAAGGCGCTGTTGAGGCCTGTGTTGGAGTACCCATCTATACCACGCGTCACACTCGGGAAGACTAGACTACAACAACTACAGAGCTTCCAAAACAAGTGTTTGAGGTCAGCCAGTGGCCAGGCGCCACCCTACCAGGAGACAGTGGAAACTATCCACCTAAGAAATAAAACAGAGGCCCTCAACTTCAGGTTCCATCGCCTATGGAAGAAGGTTTTGGGACAAGCTCCTGGACGACCCTCACAGCCCAGACCACCTACGTGAGGAAGACATCAACGGAGGGAGACCCCACGCCTGGTGGCCCCGGAGTCTACCCGCACTACAACAACCCAACCCGCAACCCATCTATGTCCGCCACAGTGATCCACCTTAGATTAAAACTTAGATGATATAAATTCACATTTAACAAGTCACAATCAAGTGAGTCCATAACGTAATACAGTATAAGATTTTAATAAAATTGAAATTGTAAAATCAATCTAGTCATTGTCTACTAAAATAACCATTGTGCAACCTCATTCTAAATCCTAGGTTA
>NW_024738300.1:156510-164010 GCF_018991925.1 Homarus americanus
CTTCTAAGCTTTTTTTCCCGCTACAATGGGGTGATTATATTCCAACATGAACAAGGCACTGCTTTCAGATGCAGTTCTGATATTATACGGTGCTGCTTGACTTAACCGGCAGTGTTTTCCTGTCTGACCTACATAATTACAATTACATTGCTTAAGCATGGAATACAATAAACACTTCCATTTCATATCTAAACTTGGGCTATTCTACAATATATTAAATGGTTGAGTCATACTGAAACAACATTAATATTTGTTAGAAGCTTGAGGGACTGAACCACGGGACAAATCTATTTACGATAGGGCAGGAGTCAAAACATTTCTCCTTAAGTGTAGGAACTTGTCTGGGTTTGAGAGAACAGTATGATTTTTAGCCTTTTAAAACAACGATCAACAAACACAGAAGGGTACCCAAGTTTCTGTGTAATAGAACGAATGTGTTTCAATTCATCGTCAATAACCAGAGTCACAAATACGCGGTGACATCTTAAGAACATAACAGAAAAACTGACACTTTGGTAGACCCAAGGTGATTCGATAAAAAGTGAATGAAACGTCTACCGTGGGCTTTATATACCTTAAATTTATAGTTTTGGCCATTTCATGATAAGCATATCAAGAAATGGAAGGATTTTAAGAAATGAGAAATAAATCTAATTTTAGTATATATATATATATATATATATATATATATATATATATATATATATATATATATATATATATATATATATATATATATATATATATTTTTTATATATATATATATATATATATATATATATATATATATATATATATATATATATATATATATATATATATATATATATATATATATATACTGTATATATATATATATATATATATATATATATATATATATATATATATATACATAGTGCGCCAATACAATGTACTTAATTTTAAATACGTGTTACTCTGTAATTATTATTATAATATTTTGTTTTGTTTGCAGATAATTGAAGGAAACACTTTTGAGTATACGGCAATGTGGTTTTGACTATGGGACAAAAAGTGAAAGTCGTCGAAGTGTATATTGAAACAAAATCTGTGGTACAGATTCAATGTGGCAACTGTTTGTCACTTTAACGTCAGTAAAGCGCCAACATCAAAATCAATTCAACGTAATGTGACCAAATTTAAGGGAAGCAGAACTGTTCATTACCCAAATAAAGGGACATCAGGTAGACCGAGGACCTCTGGGACTTAGGTCGCAGTTCCAGTTCTAGTGAACGTCTTCGGTGCCTTTTTGAGGATTGCTAACCACAGAGTGCTGCACACCATCAATGTTCTCCTATGTCCTTGGTCTACCTGGTGTTCCTTTATTTAGGTTATGAACATCCTGTACACTACATCAAGTTATTACATATTTTCACTCTTACAAAGAATCCCAAATAATTCACAATTTTCTAATAAACCCTCCCGGGGTCCATAAAGGTGCCCGCGAACTACAGGTGGGGAACACTGATCTATATATTCGTTTATGGCCGGTCAAAAGTTTAAAACAATATATATACATATTATTAGAAGTTATTTCTAATTGGCAATTATCCCTATTTAGTGTAGTACACATACACACACATATATATATATATATATATATATATATATATATATATATATATATATATATATATATATATATGAATCATTGTGATAGCGTATTAAAATCTTTGGAAAGAATTCAAGCGCTCTGAACGCGTTTTAGTGGGCTCAACCAATGAAGTACGTCTTTGCCTGATTCATCGTCCAATCCTGGGCCTAGGGTAGAGCAAGTCGACCAATGAGATTTAACTATGAGAAATGTAAGTCTGTAAAAGCATCGTGTCACACCGTCTGTTGACATACCTCTCCTATCCTTCGCTGCGTCAACAAGGTTTTCTAAGTCATCGAAAGTATTCGTCATTTGTAATGTAAGACTCCTGTTTTTAGTTAAAACAAGTGCTTGAGGTTGGTAAATCTTATGTATTCAATTTTATAGTTTTCACAATTATTTACATATTCCTTCAATTCGATTAAAATAATTGTTGCAAAGTCGACCATTTCCGTAATAGTACATTTACACTTTATTTTTATTTAAATTTATATAAGTAAATAGACAAGTTAAGGGAGAGAAAACACGGGGTAAGGTCCAATCAAAAGACAGACCTCATCAGATGCAAAATGTTTCGCGGTTTCGCATTTATGTCTCATATATGTAAATTGTGCCAGTAATATTTTAAACTAGGATGAGACAAATGGTAGAATCGCTGTTTAGGGAGTGGCAGTATGACTTCAGAGGTAATCGGAGTAGCACTGATATAATCTTCACTCAGATGCAGGTTCTTGGAAATAGCTTCGGGGTGCGGTAAGGATCTGTTTGTTGATTTTATCGACCCGAGGAAAACGTTCGACTTAGTGGTAAAGACAAGACTGCAGATGTCTGGATGAGTATGTGGTCAATAGACAGCTTCCTAGTGTAATTGAATGCACCGACAAATTTGTCTAAGCAAGTTAAATACGGAATTTGAAAATGATGTCTGGTTTGATATTTGTACAGGTGTGAAGCAAGGGAGAATTCGTTCCCCATTTTTTATAATGATCGTGTACCTGGACAAGATATTTGTGGAGGAGAATATGGAGGAAGAGGCACAGTTCAAGACATTAGCATATGCAGATAATACGAGTATACATGCCACATAGAATACAATGTTGATGACCTCAAAAATATAATGGACAGGCGGGGGGGATTAGTTTTAAATGAGGAAAAGACAGGGGTGTTGAGCCGTATATAGCCCATGATGGCTACATAACACTTCAGGTGAATGTCTTTAATTACTGTAGATCATTGCCGTTGTCAAAGGGGATATACAGTAAACAGTGGATATCGATTAAAGCAACTAGCTTTAGCAACCCCTCTGTGAGACGTGGTGTTGATGACAAAGGGCAGACGTAGAAAACTTTCTATTGAGAAGAGAGCAATAAAAATCATTTTGGGAAAGACGAGCAGAAACCAAAGTACAGTATATATGATCTGCGGAGGGAGTTTCTTGGTGGGACCGATTTGAGTAGACGCATTAGAGGTGGCTTGGACATGTGCAAAGAATGGATAAAGATAGGATGGATAGCATCTGGGAGAAGACCGGTTGGTTCTCGAAAACGATTCTCCCACCTTACAGGCTTACTGGGGATTAAAGTACTAAGCGAGATTAATTAATTTTTTCTCACAGTGTTAGCAACGTTTGTAAAAGGTTTAGATAATAATGTAAAAACCAACACGTGAACACCACTGTGCCCCTCATATAAACCTATAAATATTACTCTTACCATAACTAATAAATCCTGAAAAAAGTAGAAATCCCAAACGCGCTTCTCTTCTCTTCGAATTATATGATGATTTTATATCTCATTTTTTGAAATTCGTCTTAAGATTTTTTATGAAAACTTGCAGAAAGATTTCATAGGAAATCACAATTTATATATCAGAAATTTAAATTGATTCTTTTCTGCCCCTAATGCATATATATATATATATATATATATATATATATATATATATATATATATATATATATATATATATATATATAT
Source organism: Homarus americanus (assembly GCF_018991925.1). Taxonomy (NCBI): domain Eukaryota; kingdom Metazoa; phylum Arthropoda; class Malacostraca; order Decapoda; family Nephropidae; genus Homarus; species Homarus americanus. The sequence continues at coordinate 160,102 of NW_024738300.1, forward strand.
ATATATATATATATATATATATATATATATATATATATATATATATATAGATATGCAAGTAAATCACTGTAGGTGCGCCTGATCTAGGTATATGCTGATAACCACAGACTTCTCCTTAGTCTGTACCCACCCCTGAAGATGTGAATTACACGAAAGCCCTTGGGAACTTCGTGTTTTCTTCTTTCGTGGTTATCAGCATATATATATATATATATATATATATATATATATATATATATATATATATATATATATATATATATATATATAGTGTGTCGTATTAAGATGGCTTCTAGTTATTTGTTCGTGTGAGCACACATCAACTTATTTTTTGTTGTCTGACACGAAATTCATTAAATCATTAAACTATTGAAGGAAACAGGAAAACTTAACTTAACTTACATTATAAATTCCGCCTTACTGTTAATTCTGGGCACCAAAATGTAAATTTTAGCATCGAGAAGAAGAACTACGGTCACACGTTCTCTAGTCCACGTATTATAAGAGGGATTGACTGAGAGAGTTGGCCCTCTCGTGTAGCTGTCTTTATATTAATATAATAAACCACCATCAACAATTCATGATCCAGAGAAGTGAAAATATTGTTCAATATTTACACAGGACGAGCATGGAGTGGCGGCGACCAGTGAAGCCAACAGCCGTAGAAGATCGCGTCAAATTTGTGTGGATGTGGGTGGAAGGTATGTCACTCCGCGCCATAGCCCGAGAGACAGGTGCCAGCGTGACCACCGTGTACAGGTGGGTCCACCGCTGGCAGCAAGAAGGCAATGTCAACACCAAACCTCGCGGACACAAACCCCTTGTAACACACAGGGATCTTGATTTAGCCAACATTCCTGAAGTGATGCATCAGTCCTCGACAACTTCACTGGATTACACTTCCCTCCAGTGTTATCATAAGCCAGACAAAGTTCCCTACTACCGAGATCTCATGGAAATGGTAGAACATTATTACCCATCTTCATACATGGATTATCTAACGCTCTTGGCAAAGATTCATAAACTTCGATCTACATTCGAATATCTTAATAACCAGTTTATAGACAAATACAGGAATTTGGTCCCCATAAATAGAGTTCCCAGGGTTCACACCATATGTGCCACAGATCTAGATCAATAATATTAGAAACTACGGAGTATCAAACAAAAAAATAATGGGAAAGACTCAGTCTTCAGGTCAGAACTAGACCAAAGAGAATGACAGTAGTGCAAAAAGTATAAATACAAAAATTGTAATTCAATATTTAGTCATTGTGTGTCTGAGTACCACTGTGGAGCGACTCGCCATAATGTTTTGTGCCTACATGTTACCTAACAAAGTTTGATTTAAGTCAATAATGCAATATATATCATTGATTCCATTAAAACGTTTTGCAGTCTCAAATGTCTATTATTTATCCTCAAGCCAAAAGACTCAAATACTTAGCACATTCATTTATTTAATGAATGTTAGCGACCACAGTCCTCCAACCTAAACGTCCTCCAAGTTTGGTTTTATATCTCTGGGGAACCAGTTTTTAATGTCAATCATTCATCCAAATCTCAGCCTTCCCCTGGCCATCCTACTATTAACTTTGCCCATTAATATCTCTGTTATTATCCCTTCATCACCTAATTATAAGACCAAAGTATCTCATCTTTCTTTTCTGTACATTTTAAGTATTTCTCTTGAAGTTTTTGCTCATGTTAGTACTTCTTCCTTTGTTTTCCTGCCAGTGTAGTTTATTATTAACATTCACCTATAACATCACATGTCAAAGGCCTCCTCCACAACCTCTTTCTGGTGTCTGCTGAAAGTGTCCACGCTTCTGACCCATACATCAGTCGTTGCCATATAAAGCCTTTCAGCAGCCTTTTTCTCAAGTTTAAGTTAATTTTTTCTTTTCATTGGGTCTTTTACATTATTCAACGCTGTTTTTGCTTGCTCTATTCTTTCTTGTTTTGATATCTTCCGTACATTTACCAACACAGCTCATGTTAATTCCTAAGTACACAAAATTTTTCACTTGTTTAAGTTCCTTGTTGCCGACCATAATTTTCATTTTAAACTGTTTCAACTGTTTCCACTAATAAGTTAAAAAGTTTTTGTAATGCCTCTTCACTTTCTGTGATGAGAGCTGTATCATCTGTATTGAGTTTATTGGATATTAATTTAGCATTAACTTTTAGTCCTTCATTATCACTTATAATTTCACTCATTAAGAATTGTAAATATATATTATACATTGTTGGAGATAGAACACAGCCTTGTCTTACTCCCGGTCTAACGGTGAACTAATTAATAAGTTCATTATTTAATAACACTGCAGTCTCATGTTAGCAGTAAAAATTCTGTAAAATTATATTTACCTCCCTCAAAAATTACTATTTTTTCCAAGACCTCTATAAGTTTATTGTACTTAACCTAATCAAAAACCTTTTTAAAAGTCAACAAAGTAGATGTACAAATTTCTTTGGACCTCTAAAACCCTTTCACTCAAAATTCTTAAACCAAATACAGCTTCTCTTGGTCCCTCTATTTTTCTAAATCCATTTTGCCGTTCAGATAACTCACTTTTTATTCTTAATTCTATTTTACTAAAAATTATGTGTAATAAATCTTCGTAGTATAGGAGATGTAAACAGGGAAACCAGTTACCACATGAACAACGATGCTATTGTGGAATCCGACTGCGAGAGTGATTTAGGAGTAATGATAAGTAGGAATCTTAAGCCAAGTAAACAATGTGTTTTTGCTCGTAACAAGGCTAATAAAGTACTTGGGTTCATACAAAGGAGTGTTAGTTACAAGACTAGCGAGGTCATCTTAAAATTATATATAGTGCTTGTGAGACCTCACCTGGATTACGCAGTTCAGTTCTGGTCACCGTATTACAGAATGGACATAGAATCCTTGGAAAGAATCTAGAGGAGAATGACAAGACTAATCCCGGGCATTAGGAACCTTGAGTACAGAGACAGGTTAAAGCATCTTAATTTGCACTCCCTCGAGAGACGTAGAGTGAGGGGCGATATGATAGAGGTGTATAAATGGAAGTCAGGGTTAAACAAAGGGGACATTACAAAGGTACTCAAACTATCCAACCAGGAGCGAACTCGTAACAATGGTTTTAAATTAGACAAATTTAGATTTCGGCGTGAAATGGTAAACACTGGTTTGGAAACAGAGTAGTGGATGAATGGAACAAGTTACCAAATATCATCATTAACTCGAATACTCTGGATAGCTGCAAACATAGGTTGGATGCTTATATGAGCAATAGGGGTTGGGTATAAACGGGACTGCCCAGTATGGGTCAATAGGCCCACTGCAGTTTCCTCCATTCTTATGTTCTTATATTAAGCTGGATGCACTCTAAGATCCCTGGGATCCCTGTAAAAATATCAATATTGATTTTTTTTTAAATCAATGGGAAGGTTTTCTTTGAAGTATATAGAATTATGTATTTTATTCAAACATTTTATCCCATTCTTGCTCATTTGTTTTATAAATTCTGTTGGAAATTGATCAACTCAATAAACTTTATAATTTTTTATTTTGCTCACAGCTGCCCCAATTTCTGTTTCCAAAATTGGCATTTCAATCTTTATTTGCTTTTCCTTTCTTACCCCGAGTCTATCCTTATCATTGTATAGTTTTAATACGTACTCTGTCCATCTCTCTTTTACGTCTTCTGCCTTAAGCTGATCCTTAGTGTCTTGGCTTTTAATAGTCCGTGAGCCAGACAGGTAAAGAGCTTGTAACTAGACTTAAACAACATAAATATAGTGATAGGACAGGCCAGGAATCCAATGCTCTGTTTGTTCATTTGAGGGATAATAAGCATTGCATTGACTGGGATAATGCCTCCTCAATATTACCTTGTAATTCAATTGACAGTAGGAACA
>NW_024738300.1:169010-183171 GCF_018991925.1 Homarus americanus
TCGACGATGATCAGCTATAAGATAGTAACGACACTGTACCAGGTTTAAGACTAAATCAACGATGATCAGCTATAAGATAGTAACGGGACACTGTACCAGGTTTAAGACTAAATCGACGATGATCAGCTGTAAGATAGTAACGGGACACTGTACCAGGTTTAAGACTAAATCAACGATGATCAGCTGTAAGATAGTAACGGGACACTGTACCAGGTTTAAGACTAAATCGACGATGATCAGCTGTAAGATAGTAACGGGACACTGTACCAGGTTTAAGACTAAATCAACGATGATCAGCTATAAGATAGTAACGGGACACTGTACCAGGTTTAAGACTAAATCGACGATGATCACAAGATAGTAACGGACACTGTACCAGGCTTAAGACTAACCAACGATGATCAGCTATAAGATAGTAACGGGACACTGTACCAGGTTTAAGACTAAATCAACGATGATCAGCTGTAAGATAGTAACGTAAGAGGCTTAAGACCAATCGACGATGATCAGCTGTAAGATAGTAACGGACACTGTACCAGGTTTAAGACTAAATCAACGATGATCAGCTGTAAGATAGTAACGGGACACTGTGCCAGGTTTAAGACTAAATCAACGATGATCAGCTGTAAGATAGTGACACTCAGGTTTAAGCGATGATGTAAGATAGTAACGGGACACTGTACCAGGTTTAAGACTAAATCAACGATGATCAGCTGTAAGATAGTAACGGGACACTGTACCAGGTTTAAGACTAAATCGACGATGATCAGCTGTAAGATAGTAACGGGACACTGTACCAGGTTTAAGACTAAATCAACGATGATCAGCTGTAAGATAGTAACGGGACACTGTACCAGGTTTAAGACTAAATCAACGCTCTCCTCCAGTAGCCTGAGTGTCTTTAATAACAGTTTCTTCAGTTGTTTGAGCCACAGCAATTCGCGCAAACGGATGTGTATGACTGAGCTGACCAGAGAATTTACCACGTTGGAAATGATCATACAACTCTTGACATGTCTCTTTCAGTTGTGTTATCAGAGCATAATAAATAGGAAGATATACACCTAGTTTATTTTGTCCATTGCAAAGCACCAAGGGATCATCTCTCGAGTGCATGGGAGATGTAGGTACCAGTCACCTTCACGATCAGCATAAAGTAATCCAAGTGAGATCTCCCTCACCTTCGTGATGGACCCCTCAGTAATGACTCCAGGCTCAACAGCTAAATCGCAAAGTCCTGCATCACCAAGCCTATTACTGACATTAGGTTGTAAACTGTGTGAAAGTTACCCATCATGAGTACATGCTTCCAAACTTGTTTAAGTCATACCATGCTATTTCTGTAGTCTTTGTAAATATAGCTTGATCAAGAACCACTGGAATTCTTGTAAGATTTAGAGAAGACTGAAAAGGAACAAATTGGCATGATATTTCATGAGCTGACATTTCTGTTATAGGAGCATTGATTGTTAACAAGTAGCCAATCAAATCTCTGATTTTCTTGCGAGAAATACTGAGTTAAGGTTGTCAAAATGAGTTTGAAATACCTACTGTTGTTTGTTTTTAGTGTAATATATTAAAATGTGTACAATTGTTACACTAGTTGACAAGGGTTCGGTAACAGGGATCAAACACGCTGCATTTCATTAATTTTGGGCTGATTTCAAATATGGCAATAAAAAATGTGAGTCACGTAACTTGTTTATGATATTTGTGTACATGTAGTGGAGAAATATAAGATACGTACTTGTGTTGGGAGGGATATATTAAATGCAAGGTTAGCAATACTGAACAGGAGAATAGAGAGAATACAACGCCTAGGTTGTGTTAATTCACCAAATTGAGTATCCAAATGTACCTTCGGCAATAAGGTCCGTTCCTCACGCAGAAGGCCTCCCTATACCTACACCACCGGCTGATTTGGAAGAGCTCTCAACTTCGGATGAGGAAATTGAGGAATAAATCCCAGAATCATCCCATGATCCTTCTTTCACTGACCAGACTTTCATTTAACCACATCTTATAGAACAAAGTGAACTTGATGGTCTTGTACATGATCTCCGTCTGTCAAAACAGCAGACGGAACTTTTAGCACCAAGACTGCAGGAATGGAACTTGTTAGCGAAACAGACCAGAATTTTGGTTTTTAGGGAAAGAAATATTACATTATCTTCATTCTACAGTATACAGGATTCCCTCTGTGTGTGTACTGATGTAGAAGGACTGACGTCAGAGTTGGGAGAAAAACATGACCCAAAGGAACGGCGGCTTTTATAGATTTCTCCAAGTTTAGTTTGAAAACAGTAGTGTTGTATAATGGGAACCAGAAGCCCTCAGTTCCAGTAGAGAATTCTGTAGGTTTGAAGGAAACGTATGATAGTATGGAGAAAATACTGACCGCTATTAAATACAAGGAGTATAGATGGCAGATCAGCGGCGATTTGTAGGTTATAGCCCTTCTACTGGGCCTTCAAGGAGGGGTCACGAAATATTGCTGTTTTCTTTGTTTATGGAACAACAGAGCAACAGAAAAACACTACAACACAAAGGACTGATCAAAGAGAGAAGAGTTTGTTCCAGGATAAAACAACGTTAAATATACTCCTTTGGTAGACCCAAACGATGTACTTCTACCTCCTTTACACATCAAGTTGGGACTAATGAAGAATTTTGTGAAGGCTGTGGCCAAACAAGGTGATGGGTTCGTGTACTTGAGGGGAAAATTCCCACAGCTCAGTGATGCTAAAGTCAATAAGGGTATCTTTGTTGGCCCACAGATAAGAAAGTTACTTTGAGATGACGACTTTGAAAACAAACTGAATGGAAATGAGCTAGCTGCATGGAAATCCTTCACACTTATAGTCTAGGAGTTTCTTGGAAACAAGAAGAAAGAAAACTATTGCCAACTTGTAGAGGAACTCTTAAAAAACTACAAAAACTTAGGATGCAGGATGTCCCTGAAGGTCCACCTCCTACACTCGCACTTGGACTTTTTCCTGAGAATCTGTTGGCGGTTAGTGATGAACAGGGAGAGTGATTTTACCAGGACATTAGACGTATGGAGGAAAGGTACCAGGGTAGATGGGATCCTGCCATGGTGGAGGATTATTGCTGGTTTCAACAATCGGAGGACAATAAATAAAATAACAAATGCCCAAACAGTGGCTAATGTAATACTTTTTGTGTCTTCTTATGATTGTTTTCATTCTTTATTTAATTTTAGTGATGACGTGGAAAAAGTAACAGGAATAACAGGAAAAATAGTATTTTTCAGTTATTGTAAAATGTAATTTTTTTGAATAATAAATAAACTGTACGTGCCAGAGAATTTTTATTGCCAGATTTAAAATCAGCAACTCAAAATTACCAAAAGGAAGTTGCTCTCAACCATGCTACGGATTCTTTTTTAATTTGTTGCCAAGTGTTATCATTCTTTTATTGAAGACAGCTAAATATTACATCAATGTATGCACAATGCTATTCTAAACAGCTTCTAATTTGTTAAAAAGATGTCCAACATTCACGGATTTTGATTTATAGCCAACCATACCATATTTATACAATTGGACTGAATTTGGCTCCCATGTAAATATAGTGGCAAAATGGCCCTTATAATTGTATAACATGTTATAATTGTTTTTCAGGATATGTGATTGCATGTTAATTTTAGTTTTTTCTTTCAATTATTCTTAACTTTATTGAACTATATTATATAGTTGTGGAAAACTGTAAAAAAGTGTTATTTGCTATATTATTCCCAATATTTTAATTTATGTATTTACAAGACTGATTACAAATCCTTTGCCATATATAAAGGTCATTTTGAACAGCTTATAATTTGTGATCAAATTCTGTAGGATCAACCAGTACTGAGTTACAGCTCAGTAATAGATAAGTTTAAAATCTGCCTGAAATCGACGATCGCTTTCAAAGATGGCGGCCCAAATGGTATTTAGCTGAGAATTTGAAATGTCCATCACATGATTACATACAGCTTGACGATCTAACTAACTACAAAAATCATTGTGAGATTAATTCCATCCATTTGGTAGTTAACTCCAAAATTTCACGAACTAGACTAGTATACTGTAGTTCCACCCCATTTACATTTTGTCCTGGTTCATTTGCTTAATCTTTCTGTACATTTCCTTGCATTTCCTTTCTAGATCATCTTTCTTAGCCTCTCTCCATTCCCTTTTAATTTCTTTGTTAATTTTAATGTAAACCTCACTTCGTTTCCTCATATTTCTTCGTCTATCTATTTTCTTTAAAACTTAATTTGTCATCTACTTGCTCCTTGCCTCGCCTCGAACTTTATTTATTTATATTTACCAAATTGTTGTCCTGGTCCTTGTTTATCAAATTCACCCTCTAGCAATATTAAACATTTATTTTCGGTTTCAATTTCGCATTCTATTCCCGCCTCTGTTTTGAGTTTACCTAAATCCCATGTGATTTTTTTCCATAGTTTTTATTTTAAATTTTGAATTTTTAGCCTCACTAAACTCTTTACTAGGACCTGATCTGACCCACAAACTGCCCCTGGATAGGTCTTGGTTCGGGTTATTGAATTACTGAATCATTCCTGAATTTCAAATGTAATCTATTTGATTCCTGATAATGTTATTTACACTAACCGGCGGTGAAACCCATGTACTGTATAAAGATGGCTAGGGTCTTTTTCAAACCATCTATTTCCAATTATCATCTTATTTTCCTTACAAAATTCAATTATTATTATATCATCTCTCTCATTTCATTATACATTAAACAGAAATTAGAAGGTAGTCTCACACATATATCTGGATGGAAAAGGGATGAGGATTCTAAGCAATACTTCACATAAAAATCGAGATACTTAGACAACAGTTTTATGTACAAATAACTGTGTGACTGACTCAAAGTCAGTCACTATTGATTTTAAATTTGTACTGGAAATTCCGAGTTAAGGTGTCCACGATACTTTTGGAAATAACATGTGAATTTATCAGTCTTAGTTTCCACGAGCTGTGTAAGCAAGCGATGGAGTTTCTCATCAAATTCGAAATAAGTTACATTTAATTCCATGAACATGTTCAGTGTGGGAACTTGTACAAATTGTAATTCTTGACTTCCTATGGCCACAGATCCACCTTCATGTGAAAGGCATCATTTATTCCACAAAATCTTGTACGATGAAATTATAATAGTAAAGAACCTATTAAATGCACATTTCTTGACATCATAATAATTGTATGTTAAACATCTGAACAGTAGAACCGACATGTTTTGACAGCAGTGAAGAAATTTTAATGGCTTCACGACTCCAAAGAAAAATCTTAGCAATGGCATCTGTACATCTCTCTCAGGGGTGATGGCTTACTCCCCATTGCATTTCATATATCTTACCATGGGTAGGCTGGGCATTACCTAAATAGCTGGCTTCCCTTCTACCCGTTTTTCGCGTATCCTATCTTGTCCGTTATGTAAGAGTACGTAAGGATAGTTCATCAAGCACTTCTTTTACCCACGATGCATAGCTCTGTGACGTCGCTGTTGTAAATACGCGTTGTCTGATGAGCTCAGTGTGTGCTTGTTTCTGCTCCCGGGATCAGTGTATCAACAATTATGGTTATTTATGCAATATACTTATGCACCAGCAAAGATCAAATCCCAAACAGAGAGCACATTAAGTATTACAGATTTCCCAGAGATAAGAAAACATGTGATAAATGCCTGCAAGCGCTCTGATTATATAACACCAAATTTGCCAGTGTGTGTTCTCTCTACTTCAAATAAAGTGATTACAGACTTGAGTAGTCAGCTTATCACAGTCAGCTGATGTCAGGTTTGCGGGAAAGAAAACAAAATGGAAGACCTCATGGATTTGTACCCGCGCCTTAAAATTCCCAGCCTCAGCCTGTACTCCTGCGCCACTGGGGTACTAACGAATGGTGCTCAATAGTGTTAAATAAGCTACAGTAGGCTAGCCGAGAACTTATATTTTGTTTTATATCTCCTTAATTAAGGAGAGTCTGTTGATATCCAGGTATCTACAAGAAGGTGAGATTTTCATCTTATTATATGTGGCCAAAAAGAGCTTTAAGCATATTTAATAATCTTGTTTCAAGACGCGGGAGAAGATTTTTTTTAGTTTCTTAATTCTGCAAAGCCAGTCAATGTCAGGTCATTCAGAAGACCTTGAGACATTGTTCTTGCCACGTCAGGCAAAAGAAATCAATAATATTGCTAAAAATACAATAAAAAACAGAGTTCCACACTTAATTCACTGGTGACGGTCGTGTTGTTTAACGACTCGAAAAAAATGCTCTAATTTCAAGGAGTATACATTGTAAGACAATATCCAATTGTCCAGACTAATTTTAGACATTCACCTTGCTATAACTTGCAAAAGGAAAATCTTTGCATTGCTAATAAGCTCAAAAATTGATTTGCTTCGTCCATGTCATTCGCAAAATGCCAGGCACCGTCCCCCAACGTGTGACTCCTTGTAATATTTTGCTTGTTTTTTCCTTCTATATCACTTACTTTTTGCTGGACTATGAGAACAAGGCATTCATTTTGTTATACCTGGCCACTGAAAAGCCTTAGCCTTACGAGTATTCTCAAAAAATGAAATGAAACAATCAAATTTCAATCAAGGCAAGGCCGTCACCATCTATGACTGCCCCCAAGTCACCAGATGACGTGCGTCACTAGCGTAACGACATTGAATAAGGAGGAGCTAAAGCTTATAACGTCACAACGGTTTGTCCTTACTATTTATAGTCCTTGGGGGTAAGTGCCCCTATACAGCTGGTGTAATCTTTGGTAGTTAATCCAGTAGTTACATTCCTGTTGGTCACGCAGAAGTACACAACTAATTGTGTCTGGCTAATGTTTTAACACCCAAATTGTCTTTTCTATTTTTTTATGAAAACAAATAATATATGTACAATTAAAGAATATCACCATAACTAGTACTATGAGTAATTAGGCAGTGTTGCGCTGGGGTCATTTGAGAAAGACAATGAGGTTAGGTGACATTGTGTCACTGGCATCAGTATTTACCAGACATATGCTCATAATTTAATTACCGTGGGTTCTGTAATTAAATAAAACTCATGTATGCAGCCCACAATTATACAAATATTACTGTGGGCTAGACAAGAGCTAATACACCCGGTCCCTACACCACGCTCCCCAGCACCTATCACAACGAGCTAATACACCTGGTCTCTATACCACGCTCCCAAGCACCTATCACAACGAGCTAATACACCCGGTCCCTACACCACGCTCCCCAGCACCTATCACAACGAGCTAATACACCTGGTCTCTACACCGCTCCCAGCACCTATCACAACAGGCTGTACACACATTCTACACACACTCCCCAGCACCCTGTCACCTTGACTATGCACGGTCCCTACCGCTCCCCAGCACCTATCACAACGAGCTAATACACCTGGTCTCTACACCACGCACCCCAGCACCTATCACAACGAGCTAATACACCCGGCCCCTACACCACGCACCCCAGCACCTATCACAACGAGCTAATACACCCGGTCCCGACACCACGCTCCCCAGCACCTATCACAACGAGCTAATACACCCGGTCCCGACACCACGCTCCCCAGCACCTATCACAACGAGCTAATACACCAGGTCCCTACGCTCCCCAGCACCTATCACAACGAGCTAATACCGGCCCCTACACCACACTAAGCACCTATCACAACAGGCTAATACACCGGTCCACACGCTCCCCAGCACCTATCACTTGAGCTAATACACCTGGTCTTACCCGCTCCCCAGCACCTATCTGCAACAGTAATACACCGGTCCCTACCGCTCCCCAGCACCTATCACACGAGCTATGCATGCCCCTACCGCTCCCAGCACCTATCTGTAATACACCTGGTCTCTACCACGCTCCCGCACCTATCACAACGAGCTAATACCCGGTCCCACACGCTCCCCAGCACCTATCTATGAGCCCTAATACACCCGGTCCCTACACCACGCTCCCAGCACCTATCACAACGAGCTAATACACCGGTCTACACCGCTCTGGCACCTATCACAAGGCTAATGCCGGTCCTACACCACGCTCCCAGCACCTATCACAGCCAGTTAATACACGGTCCCTACACCACGCTCCCCAGCACTGTCACAACAGGCTAATACACGGTCCCTACACCAGCTCCCCAGCACCTATCACAACGAGCTAATACACGGTCTCACACCACGCTCCCAGCACCTATCTGGCTGAGCTAATACACCGGCCCTACACCACGCTCCCCAGCACCTGTCACAACAGGCTAATACACCCGGTCCACCACCACGCTCCCCAGCACCTATCACAACGAGCTAATACACCCAGTCCCTACACACACGCTCCCAGCACCTATCACAACAGGCTAATACACCCGGTCTCTACACACGCTCCCCAGCACCTATCACAACAGGCTAATACACGGTCCCTACACCACTCCCCAGCACCTATCACAACGAGCCTAATACACCCGGCCCTACACCACGCTCCCCAGCACCTATCACAACGAGCTAATACACCGGCCCCTACACCACGCTCCCCAGCACCTATCACAACAGGCTAATACAGGTCCCTACACCACGCTCCCCAGCACCTATCACAACGAGCTAATACACCGGTCCTACACCACGCTCCCCAGCACCCAGCAGCCTTACACCGCCCCTACACCACGCTCCCCAGCACCTATCAGTGAGCTATACACCCCCTACACCACGCTCCCAGCACCTATCACAGAGCTAGCCACCAGTCCCTACACCACATCCCCAGCACCTATCACAACGAGCTAATACACCGGTTCACCCACGCTCCCCAGCACTATCACAACGAGCTATACACCCTTCACCACGCTCCCCAGCACTATCAAACAGCTTACGGTCCCTACACGCTCCCCAGCACCCTATCACAACGAGCTAATACACCGGCCCCTACACCACATCCCCAGCACTATCACAACAGCCTAATACACCGGTCCCTACGCACCGCTCCCCAGCACCTATCACAACGAGCAAACACGCCCGGTCCCTACACCACGCTCCCCAGCACCTATCACAACGAGCTAATACACCCGGTCCTACACCGCTCCCCAGCACCTATCACAACAATAATACCCGGTCCTACACCGCTCTAGCACCTATCACAACGAGCTAATACACCCGGCCCCTACACCATCTCTCAGCACCTATCACAACGAGCTAATACACCCGGTCCCTACACCACGCTCCCCAGCACCTATCACAACGAGCTAATACCGGTCCCTACACCACGCTCCCCAGCACCTATCACAACGACTAATACACCCGTCCCTACACCACGCTCCCCAGCACCTATCACAACGAGCTAATACACCGGCCCTACACGCTCCCCAGCACCTATCACAACAGGCTAATACACCGGTCTACACTCCCAGCACCTATCACAACAGGCTAATACACCCATACTACGCTCCCAGCACCTATCTGCGTTACCCCAGCCCCTACACCACGCTCCCCAGCACCTTCTGTGATAATACACCGGTCCCTACACACGCTCCCCAGCAGCCCTATCACAACGGGCTAATACACCCGGTCCTCACCACTCTCAACACCTATCACAGCAGCTAATACACCGGTCCCACACCACGCTCCCCAGCACCTATCTGTGACTAATACACCCTTCCCACGCTCCCAGCACCTATCACAACAGCTATACACCCGGTCCCTACACGCTCCCCCAGCACCTATCACAACGGCTAATGCACCCGGCCCTACACCACGCTCCCCAGCACCTATCCCCAGCTTATACAGTCCCACACCCAGCACCTATCACAACGAGCTATTCGATTACCACGCTCCCCAGCACCTATCGCAACGAGCTAATACACAGCCCTTTACCGCTCCCCAGCACCTATCACAACAGTAGCCACCCGGTCCGACACCACGCTCCCCAGCACCTATCACAACTTTTCGCCACTTCACTGTTCCAGTTAAGGGATATATCGATTGTTTTCCTATATTTTTCTGGTGTTTTAAGACAATTTGGCCATTCTTGCCTCGGTCTTGTTATTTGGCAACATAGAACTCAGCCACCTGCGATCACCTGTTGGTAGATAAACTGTTTTGGTGAGAATATGGAAGACAATTTACTAATGATAGTAAGCAAGCTTGGAAGAGTTTGCGGATGAAAGTTTATTATAAATGTGAAACAGAATAAAATATTAAATAAAATACAAAAAGGAAAGGAGGATTAATTTTAGTTTGAGTAGAATGGAAAAGTAGGAGGAAGATCTAAAGCACACATTATGTACAGCCATTGGATTGAATCAACACATCTTTTATTATGCTTTATTTTGTGCAGTCTTTGGTATATATACTATATAAACAATATTTAAAATGTTTAAAGCTAAATAATATAAACATATTTAGCCGTATATGAGTTTTCAAGGACCTAACGAAAAAATGTTGTATGGAATTGTTATATTATTTATTTACTTTTAACGCAATAAGGTTATTTGTATATTAGCCTAATTGAACTTATTACTCAGATGTAAAAGCATTGCATGGACATGATCAACACCAAAATCGTTTGATTGGACTTTCCAGCATCAACGATAGTGAGCTGTTGGTTGAGTGGTTGGTTAATAGTCTCCTGTCCTTCCAGTCCTGGGGCTTCACAGATGGTGGTGCTGGCAGGGACACTGTGGTGTTGATGGCTGTGTTCGAGTGTGTGGATCTCTTCTTCCTTCGGGTAATTTAAAATTTTGTGAGGATTAAGAGAAAGATATGGAATAAAAGTAAAACGAATGATTAGATTATGGAAAATATTAAAAACGAGGAAGTTATTTAGGCAGTATGAGGACAATGATGCGGACTCATTAACAGATTTGTCCTGCGCTTTCATTCCAGAATTATCAAACACGTAAAAGATTCTAAGTTTCCGAGATTATATGGGTTCCATGTTAGAAGCAGCTCCAAGTGCTTCTTTAGAAGGTGTGGAACAACTTATCCCTTACATCCGAGCAAGACTACGCTCCTCCTTTAAATCATCTCTTAAAAATGTCTTTTTGTCTAAGTATTATTAATATTTTGTATTACCGACTTTTATCGAAACCACAGGCCTATCAGAAATTGTCATGTAGATGAAATAAATTACTGTACCAATAATTTATAAATTTGACGATAGAACATAATTACTGACAGCTTCTCTTTTGATTCAGTCTTATGTACAACCAATGTTGTATTGGTTCTCCTTATCATATTAACCTTTCGCTGCAATTCCCTCACTTGCCATGTTATTCTGGCTACCGCCAGACGATTTTTATTCAGCAGGTAACCTCCCTGTAGGGTTAATGTATATCAACTCATTTAATCTCTCTCTCTCTTTCTCTATCTGTAGGCAAGGACATCTTTAAACACACACACACACACACACACATATATATATATATATATATATATATATATATATATATATATATATATATATATATATATATATATATATATATATATATATATATATATATATATATATATATATATATATATATATATATATATATATATATATATATATTTATATATATATATATGCAAATAAATCACTGTAGGTGCGCGTGATCTGGTATATGCTGATAACACAGGGAAAGAAAAACACTGAAGTTCCCAAGCGCTTTCATTATGAGATTACATCTTCAGGGTGAGTACAGACTGTACTCACCTTGAGTTAACACATATATATATATATATATATATATATATATATATATATATATATGGCCAGGTCAGGAATTTACTGGACTTTATTTTCTCACTTGACTTGGGGTTTATTAAGATTATAAGATGGTAATGGCAGTGGAAGCTTGAAAATCCCGAACCAGCACAAGAACACCTTCTACTAAACAAAATGATGTCATTGACCGTGGAAGGATAGCGTCTCTATGACTGGGATGAATGAGACACTACTCGTAAAATTTAGACATTATATTCCTCAACACTACAAACACAATCAAATAATGGTCCAATATCACTTTCAACTTAAAAGTGCACTCTCTCTGAATAAAAGTTAGCATGATATAGAAATTATTGAAACACAGGCAACAATAATTTGAAGTAATAAGCAATGTTGCTTGCACACATGAAACAATAGGGCTTTCACAAAATAATATCAGTCACTTAGGAAATGGTATTAAAAATATGAAATTAACTATTCTACAATGAATAGGCCTTGGGGAGCTTTCAACAAATAATATCAGTCACTGAGTAAGTAATAAAAATAGAAATTAAATACTTACAATGAATAGGCTTCAAGGGCTTTCAACAATAATATCAGTCACTGAAATAGTGGTTAAAAAATAGAAATTATTACTCTGCAATGAATAGGCCTTAGGGCTTTCAACAAAATAATATCAGTCACTGAGGAATAGTGGTAATAAAAAATAAATTAAATGCTCTACAATGAATAGGCCTTAAGGGCTTTCAACAAAATAATAGCACCCCAACAGATGCACACTTCTAACCCTAACTTAACCACTACTCTGGGGAACAAGGTTATACCTGAGATCAAATTGTATGAAGAACAATTAGATGCATTAAAAGAATCAAATCAACGTATCACTCTGGTTCCACTTAATGGCACAAACATTCAAAAACAGTACTATCAAAATTATTTAGGACTATTAACTACACGTCAAGATAATATCAGTCGAGAATGGTGTTAACTACACCCGTAATAAGGGAGGGAAGATGTTCCTCTAGGTATCTCTAGAGACCTAGACTCGCGGTCTCAGTGTGTGACCATTAGTTTACTCAGATAGCCTCGAGTGTGTACTCCCGAGTCGTCCTCATAAGCGGAAGAGTGAGCCAATCAGACCTTGCAGTTGAGAGAAACTTTGGCTTCCGTTAGCAGAGGGTTTCTAAGCTGCTGGGACATGTGGTGTTGTGCACCAGTGGTAGAACGATCTTACCAGTGTGGATGCTGGTCATCGTTTTTTGTTGTCAGAGGGCTCGTTCACTCAAGAGATCGCTTTGCTACCTCGCTAAAGTGACAGGCTACATGATGGGTCAGCGGCAATCGCCACCCTCATCATCAACGGCAGTCTCTAAATGGCAGTCAATCTCTGGACTTGCTCCGGTCAACTCCGGTTAAACTCCAGTCAAGTGGGTTCTGACGGAAACCACAAGTGAACTCACTGTTAGCTCTAGTTTACTTTACCACTGCCCTATCTAATCCTGTCTGAGATCGCATTGAGACTTACTTGATATCGGCAATAGCGCTACACAGGTGACTAGGCCACGTGACTATTTCTGTGACGGATGCGCAGGGGTCTTGTTTTGTATGGATCCTCCCGCGACTGAGGCCAGCCAGCGTCGCGGTCCTCTCAAGGCGTTGGCTTAGGCCTACGTGGACATATTTTCCGCCTAACTAATAACTCCTTGGGACACCGTAACATTATTCAGACTGATAAACGATCTATAATAATTTCAATTCAATAATAGTCCTTACTTCATGAATCGCATCATTATTGATTCGGTAAATTACATTAATATCATATAGGCTAGTTCCGCAATCTCTCCGCTATGAGCAGGCAGCGCTCTCTCCCTCAGATGACCTTGAACGCTCGAGTATCGCTAATGGGAGGGACATTTGTAATTACTCTGAAATTTCTGAATAATATATATATATATATATATATATATATATATATATATATATATATATATATATATATATATATATATAATCAACACCTAAACCGTCAAGATTCGAACCTACGACACGACTGTGACCAGGGACAACATTGTGGGTGACTCTGAATCTGAAGACTTCTAGACGCCAGTACAGGACAATTTTTTAAACAACTAATTACAGAACCTACTAGGTGACAATATATTAGACCTAGTATTAACAAATAAAAATATTATCAGACATATCACAGTATGGAAGAACTAGGTAACAGTGATCAGAGAAATCAGGTTCACCTAAATTGGGAAACTAAAACAATAACAATATGGTCAGAGTCCCAAACTTTCGGTTGGTCTGATTATCAGGGGCTAGAGGTACCTAGGTGGGTCACCTGGGAACAGTCGTCGGTCCCAGTAGGAATGGTGAGGGTCATAGATGACACAACAATAGCAATACGTAACT
>NW_024738300.1:183271-202362 GCF_018991925.1 Homarus americanus
CTTCGTGTTTTCTTCTTTCCTTGTGGTTATCAGCTTATACCTAGATCACGCGCACCTACAGTAATTTACTTGCATATATATATATATATATATATATATATATATATATATATATATATATATATATATATATATATATATATATATATATATATATATATATGTGTGTGTGTGTGTGTATGTGTGTTTATTTTGTATTAACACTTACAGTTTGCTTAATTCGATACCACAATTCAGTCTGTTGTTTACTGTAGTACTTTTCTGGAGACACTCTTATTGTTATTTATTCCTGTGATTGCACTTGACCTTCTGTTGTCTGACAGTATATTCGTGGAAAACTTTTATTCTGGTTATTCTGGGCGCCAAAGTATAAATGGTATCACTGATGTGAAGACTTATGCTCACACATGTTCATAAGTGGTGTAGATGTCTCTTTCTTTGCATAATAATAAGTCACCATAAACCAAGCCATAGGCCCAAAAGGTGAAAATATTGTTCAATTTTCACACAGGAAAAGCATGAAGGGGCGAAGACCAGTGAAGCCAACAGCCGTGGAGGATCGAGCCAGGTTTGTGTGGATGTGGGTGGGGGGTATGTCACTCCGCGCCATAGCCCGAGAGACAGGCGCCAGCGTGACCACCGTGTACAGGTGGGTCCACCGTTGGCAGCAAGAAGGCAATGTCAACACCAAACCTCGCGGACACAAACCCCTTGTAACATACAGGGGTCTTGATTTAGCCAACATTCCTGAAGTGATGCATCAGTCCTCGACAACTTTACTAGATGACAACACTTACCTCCGGTGTTACACTAAGCCATACAAAGTTCCGTACTACCGAGATTTCATGGAAATTGATAAGCGTCACCACCCATCTTTATTCATGGACAATCTAAGGCTCTTGGCAAAGATTCATAATTTTCGATCTACATTCGAATATCTTAATCACCAGTTTATCGATAATTATAGGAGTTTTGTCACTATGAAAATGGTTCCCGGGGTACAGGAGATGTGTGCTACAGATCAAAATAAACAATGTTAAGATTTTCGAAGTTTCAGAAAAAAATTGAGGTGTTTGGTTTTGTATATGTTCACCACAAAGAATGACAGTAGTACTGTACAAAGAGTAGACATACAATAATGATGATCTAATATAAAGAGATCTCTGGGATCACTGTGGAACGACTGAACAGAATATTTTGTGTTTATCATATTTACATGAGAAAGCTTGATTTGATTAAGGCAGCATTGTAATTTATTTTCTTGATTATAATAAAGTGTTTTTTGCTGTTTCAAGTGTTTTTGTATATATCCTTCAGCCCCCAAATTAAATATTTTGTAACATTAAGAGGAGAAAAAAATGTCATCTTTATTGTATTGCTATATGAATAGTTACAAGTCCAAACGTTGTTACGTAGTAAACATTGTAAACATAAACGATAAACTTCGTTTGAAAGGTAACATTATCATAAGGTTACATGAAAATATTTATTTCCCGCAAGGAAAACAAGAGGTTCTTTTGTTCAAGCAATAAAGCACTTCATGTTTTGGTAAAAGGGTAAGCAATAAACAGTTTACGGCATAATATAGCTATCAGCTTTGTTATAACATTAAATAGGAATAATATTACATTTGTAGGATACTTTAGTATTATAATTATGTGGGATAGTTGTGCACACTATACAAAGGCTATCGTTACAGTTAAAGGTAACATCCTCAAATATTTATAAAGGGGATTTCAATGTACATCACAAAAAGTGACTTGGCTCTGCAAGGGATGACCCAGGAGGCGCTGAGGCACTCTCTTTTCCCTACTTAATGATCTGGAACAAATAATTAAACACCCTACACGCGTTCCTGATCGACACAATCAACTCATTAACATTCTTGATCTTTGTTTTACCTCTAACCCCTCACACTATTTATACTCAATTTCTGCCCCCTTACGGTCTTCTGATCACAATTTTATTTTTATTAAATCAAACTGGGCACGACCACCTCCCCCACCCCTCTCTAAACGTCAACTGTGGCACTATCGGAGGGCAAACTGGCAATCCTTGCGAGAATTCTTCACCGACTTTCCTTGGGATGAATGTTGCTTTTCCACTCGGGACGCTTCGATATGTGCTGACAGCATTACTGGGGTCATACAGTGTGGTATGAGTGCATTTATCCCATCTTTTACCAAAACTTTCACTTTACAATCATGGTTTGATCGCTCCAGTTCTCTTGCATGTAGTTTTGAAACTATCTCCTTCTCCTATTACCCACTCCTTTTCATTACTTCTAGGAATCGCTGTAAGGGCTAAGCTAAATTTTATAAAAAGAAAGACCGCTGTCCTAACTATTTCTTCCTCAAGTAAATCCTTCTAGTCCTTAACCAAAAGCATCTGTAATAACTTCTGCACTCCCTCATTTCTTCCTCTCTTCCGACCTGACAACTCTATAGCCAACTCTCCCCCTGACAAAGCCAATCTTATCTTCCTCTAAATCCACCTTAGACGATTCCAACTCTACCCCTCCAACCCCTGCTCCTCCTACTGAACCTATGCACTTACCTATAATCTCCACTCCTAGGGTTGCTGTTGTGTTATCCAGGTTGGATGTGAGTAAGGCGTATGGACCGGACGGAATACCCAGTGCCGGATTTAGACCTGTGGAGGCCCATGGGCAGCCTCTTTGTGGAGGCCTCCCTCATTATAACTACCCAAGAGGGTGGGGTGGCGAGTGAAGTGAGCCTAAATATCTGGGAGTTCCGGGGGGCGCTGTAAGCCCCCCGGAAAAATTTTCAACAAGCACACATGACAATTCTCTCTCTCATTTTACATCTGCAAGACATGTTTATGTCTACTCGTGGGAAGTTCACGAATCATGGGAGACGCAAGTCTCCTCTTTAATCGACAGACACATGACAACAGATGTGCAGATACTACAACACCCAACCCTCTCCGACCGACTGTCAACAAACAGCGCCCTGATGGCATTCTTAATGGAAGTGATAATGAAAAAAAAATATAAATTTTTTTTAAATCTCAATTTCGTTATTCCATGTAGTTCATTTTTAATCACTATATATTTGTGGAATTCTAATTATATTATTAGCAACACAAACAATAGCATTCATTAAAAATATACTGTTCATAGGAAAACCAGGTATTCATGAATTTCAAGGAGTAGCTAGCCTAATTTCTATCACGCTTCTTGCTGAACATAGTTTTACGTGATGGAATAGATAAACATGAATTTAAAAAAATGAAAATAAAAATAATCCAAATGAATAAACAAATAAATAAAATATTGTAATATGTGGAGGCCCCCAGATTGTGGAGGCCCCTGGGCAGCTGCCCACTTTGCCCACTCCTGAATCCGGCCCTGGGAATACCCCCCCTCGTGTTCTGAGGGAGTGTGCTGAAGTTCTTGCCCCTGTGTTTACTCGCCTCTTTCGCCTTTGCCTCAAAACCCAAACTTTTCCTTCTTCTTGGAAGCATGCCTTGGTTCAGCCCATCCCGGAGAAGGGTGACCATTCTAATCCCTCTAACTATCGCCCCATTGCCCTAACTTCGTCCCTCTCTAAGATTTTCGAAATTATCATAAACTCATTTTCTCCGTCGCCTTGAACGCCACTTCTCTTTTGTCGGATCACTAGAATGGCTTTCCCCAGGCTAGATCTACTGGTAATCTGCTCTCCTACTGCACCCATCTTTGATCATCCTCTCTTAGGGATTATGGGGAAACTTTCGTCGTGGCCCGCGACATCCCCAAAGCATTTGACAGTGTATGGCACAAATCTTCGCTTTCTAAACTTCCCTCTGATGGTTTTTCTCCCCCACTTTGTTCTCTTATATCTAGCTTACTTGAGAATCTATCCATGGCAGCTGTTGTCGAGGAATCGATCTCTCGCTCTTTCTCTACCAATAGTGGTGTCCCACAGGGTTCTGTTCTTTCACCTACTCTCTTCCTTCTTTTTATCAATAATTTATTTCACACTACAACTAATTCTATCCATTCTTTCGCTGATGATTCTACTCATCACTCTTCTTCACATTTTCCCCTTCCCCCTAACTCTCAAACTAGATCTATTTCTAGAGCTGATATCATTACATCTATCAATGCGGATCTGTGCAGCATCTCCGAATGGTGGAGGAAGAAACTTGGTGAAATTCAATAGTAATAAAACTCAGTATTTACCAATTACACTTTCCAAATTAGATGATCTCCCACCAATCACATTTTAGGACACAATCATTCCGCCAAATTCTAAAATAGATATGCTAGGTCTCACTATTTCCTCTAATATGTTATGGAAGCCACACATCCTCAACATTGGTAAAGTTGCCACCCGAAAGCTGGGAATGCTGTACAGATGCCGAAGCTACTTCACTCCTGAGCAGTTGCTTCAAGTATATAAGGGATTCATTCGTCATAACTTGGAGTACTGCTCTCATATTTGGGGTGGCTCTTCTTCTGGCCAACTGTTAGATAGGGTGGAATCAAAGGCATTTCGTCTTATTAACTCTCCTCCTTTAGTCGACAATCTTTCTTCCCTTTCTTTTCGCCGGAATGTTGCTTCATTCTCTCTCTTTTACAGGTACTTTAACTGGCAATGTTCGGTGGATATGTCATCCTGCATACCGCCGGCGAGGTCGTTGGCTCGTAACACAAGTCTTGCCGGCGGTGCCCACCTTTTCCCTGTGGATGTCGGTCACACTAGAATAACCCGTTATAGTGTATCCATTTTTCCTCACACAGCCAAACTGTGGAATGCTCTGCCTTCTTTTGTGCTTCCACACTCTTACAATCTGTCTCACTTTAAAAACTTAGTTTTCCGGCATCTTCGTGGTGCAGATTATTTTTATTTTTCTTCCCCTAGGCCATGTTGTGGGTTGATGACCTGTGCCCGGGTGGACTATTTCCCGTAAGAAAAAAGAAAACATATATATATATATATATATATATATATATATAATCAACGACCTCACCAGCCAGAACTCGAACCCTCGACCTACTGTGTGGGACCAGGGAATGCTACCGACCATGCCACAAAGACACTAAAAGCAGTTCTAGACTATGTTATATTTCACACAAAGCCTTTTCATCGAGCTGATGGCGCCGTGAACCTCCCATTGGGAACTTTCCGTGCCATTTATGTGGATGTCAGTAGCATTTTACCAAATGCAGCTGGTCCCACACAGTAGGTCGAGGGTTCGAGTCCTGGCTGGTGAGGTTGTTGATGATATGTTCAAAGTCCGCGTGTTATATGGACTAAAAATGAAGCATATATATATATATATATATATATATATATATATATATATATATATATATATATATATATATATATATATATATATATATATATATATATATATATATATATATATATATATATATATATGTATCACGATAACTTTCTCTTCTAACAAAATATAACTGTACACGCATTTTTCCTCTCAATATATTTCTATTAATGACTCTTTGGAACACTATCTTTACTACAATCATTAATATAAAATTGTTAAGATGTACATGTTAAAAATATATAGATAAAATAATACGAAGGACCATGAGTTTTGAAGGATTTAAAAAAATACATCTAAAATGTACATATTATTTATTTACATTAAAGCAATAAGGTTATTTGTATATTAGCCTAATTGAACTTATGACTCAGGATGTAAAAGCATTATGGACATGATCAATACCAAAATCGTTTGATTGCGACTTTCAGCATCAACGATAGTGAGCTGTGGTTGAGGTAGTTGGTTAATATGAGTCTCCTGTCCTTACTTCCAGTCCCCGGGAGCTTCACAGATGGTGGGTGCTGGCAGGACGCTGGTGTTGATGGCTGTGTTCCTGAGTGTGGCCCAGTCTCTTCTACCTTCGGGTAATTCTAAAATTTTATGAGGATTAAGAAACAGAGAGAGAGAGAGAGAGAGAGAGAGAGAGAGAGAGAGAGAGAGAGAGAGAGAAGGAAAAATGGATAAATTAAATTTCAGTAATAGTTGAAGACAATAGCGTGGACTTGACCAATACTTTATTTTCCAGGATTATCAAACAATATTTTTTGGGGCAGAAGTAGGTGAGGAAGGCAATTAAAATGGAATCTTGAGTTTCCTTCGATACGTGTATTAAGTTTGAACGCTAACAGCAGGTAGTAGGTAGTAGGCAGTCATCAAACAGGGATGTGCTACCGCCTGGGATGATATTGTAAACATAATGTGTTGTCTAATTGTGGACCTTGTTGCCATATGACACCACGAAAAGTGTGACCAGGTCCCAGGTTGATGATCTGACATTCTGCCTCATTTACACACAATTGGAGGGTTTCAATTATTTCTCTTACTTTCACAACACAACATACATATATCGTTTATCACTATTGATCATTTTTCATTTTTGTATTTCTTTATTATTATTATTATTATTATTATTAGTTATTATTATTTTATTTATAATATTGTTTTTTTATTGTGAACTTTATTTATTATGAATTAATATTATTATTATTATTATTATTTTTTTTATTATTATTATTATTATTATTATTATTATTATTATTATTATTATTATTATTATTATTATTATTATTATTATTACTATTATTATTATTATTATTATTATTATTATTATTATTATTATTATTATTATTATTATTTTTCTTACATTTTCGCCCCCAAGGCCCTGATGTGGGTCAGTGACCTCTGAGCGGATGGGCTAATCCCAGTAAAAAAAAAGAAGAAAAAAAACAGCTCTCAGTGCTTCTTTGAGAATGGCAGCTTTGAATTTGCGACGTTAAACCACTTACAAATATTGTAGCGATTAAAGTTATATATCTATCTATCTATAAATCTATCTATCTATCTGCGATCCGAATTTAATTACCTTGACTGGTTATAAAATACTTTCTTGCAACTTTTATCAGAAATATTAAGAAAGTCAAGGGTAATCAGTATATCAGAATATTCCTTTACAGTTATCTTAGAGGCGGTGGCTCCTGAGGTCCTTCAGGCGGTGTTAGTCAGTGAGTGGCATCCTCGCTGTTCCCTCATCTTCCTTACTGACGGCCATCCTTCAGCCCTCACAGTGTTTACGGTGCGTAAACTTGTATTCCCTATGTAACGTTTTGTTATTTTAACACTGTATCTCCGTCAATAAATTAATTCAACAAGGAAGACTTGCTTAGAAATGACAAAACTAAAATTATAGTTTACAGATTATTAAAAGTAGCCTTCGTATGAAACTAATCGTCAGACGGCTCACTAGGGCAGCTTGGATAGAGCACTCAAAAAGGTAGTGTGGCCAGCACTGCTTTTTATCGTTTTCACTTAGACTGTAATATTAGATATCCATTCATTATAGAAGAGGGGGCAAGTGCTATATCCACTGGGAGGCTCCGGCCATCCATTCTGGTTTATCAGTTACTAAAAAGAACATTTATAGAAATGGCCCATATTCACGCTTCCTCTTATCAGATTAATGTAAATATTCATTGTTATGTTGTTATTAATATTATCGTGTTTGAAAGTAACAAAGAAAATATGGAACTACATAATCACGATAACTATTACAATGCCTGTGTTCAGAATGCCATATAAAACACTTGTTTATAAACCTCAGTGATTCATTATATAGAAATTTCAATAATGAAATCTTGGTTACGTATGATAATGAAAAAGAAAATCCTACGAACTGCTATAGATAAATTGGTATATAAGATCATCATATAACAACAACATAAATAAGTGGAAAAGTTATCAACTT
This sequence comes from Homarus americanus, assembly GCF_018991925.1. NCBI lineage: Eukaryota > Metazoa > Arthropoda > Malacostraca > Decapoda > Nephropidae > Homarus > Homarus americanus. The sequence continues at coordinate 191,031 of NW_024738300.1, forward strand.
ATTCTTACAGGAATTTAGGTCAATATCACCTCCCTGGGGTGTGGCGCTGTTCGAGGTGGCAGTGGACGGCCAGGACGCTAACGTGACGCAGGCACAGCTCTCCCGGGTGGTCGACGAGGCTCGGCGGGTAGGTCACTCTCACATTACTACTGAGGCGGGTAGGTCACTCTCACATTACTACTGAGGTGGGTAGGTCACTATTACCTTACTACTGAGGCGGGTAGGTCACTCTTACATTACTACTGAGGCGGGTAGGTCACTCTCACATTACTACTGAGGCGGGTAGGTCACTCTCACATTACTACTGAGGCGGGTAGGTCACTCTCACATTACTACTGAGGCTGGTAGGTCACTCTCACATTACTACTGAGGCGGGTAGGTCACTCTCACATACTACTGAGGCGGGTAGGTCACTCTCACATTACTACTGAGGCGGGTAGGTCACATTACTACAGGTCACTCTCACATTACTACTGAGGCGGGTAGGTCACTCTCACATAACTTCTACTGTGTTAACGTCAACAGCTGCGGCAGGTGTCATGGTGCGTGACGGTGGTGGTGGTGAGCGACGACCCAGCCTTCCTCGCCGCCTTCGCCGAGTGGTCCCTCAAGGGCCGCCTCCTGGTGTGGCCAACGAGGCTCCTCGTCGTCACCCGCCTGCCCCTCCCGGAGCTGCACTACCTACACAAGTTACTCTCCACGACCAACTCCATGTTGCTTATGGTCCAGGATACTTCAGGGAAATTTAGGTATCGACTCTCGTTTGTGTGTTATTTTAGAATAACATATGAGCAGTTTAGTTGTTCCATCAAAGTGAACAGTGCATGATATATTCTCAAAGGAACGGGTAGTTTAGAAGGATTTGAAATGGAAACATTATATAATAATGAACTATTTCACAGATGCAGTGTGTACATGTACTTACCATACAGCTCACCAGAAGACAGGGCTCTGAGTCTTGCCTCCTGGACGCCTCGCCGAGGTCTAACCCTTGCCACCCATCTCCCACTTTTCCCTGACAAATACACCAGGTGTGCTTCTTCCTAAGATAACTGTGTAAACAAGATAATTAATAATTTTCTCCATAAATTCTATACCCTATTATTCAGATTATTAAAACCTAATGGTACATTTAATGATAGTTAATGATAGGTGATAGCCTAAAGGATATTAATAGACAAACTGTCACTCCACATTTTCATAAACAGTGATATGATGATTATTTTTCACCCTAGATTCTTAGAACGACCAACGCTGGCTGTGGCAACGGAAGCGTTACACTCAATAGAGGTAAAGAAGAAAGGCAGGGATGGTGAACACACAGACAACATGGTGGACTACTTGGGCAAGGCGCTCAATTTCACGTGAGTTAAACATCCCTCTTTGAACATTTAGCTACATGGCTCAGTTATACTAATGTTCAGACTTTACACCATAAAAAAAAAAATAAATAAAAAAAAAATAAATAAATAAATAAATAAATAAATAAATATATATATATATATATATATATATATATATATATATATATATATATATATATATATATATATATTGATATATATTGATAAAATCACACGGGAAAATGGAAACAACGGAGCACCTTAGCTTTCGTCTTTATTCAAGACATCTTCAGAGGCAAGATTTATCTTATCCACGTTTTCATTGTGGATTTACATGAAATATATATATATATATATATATATATATATATATATTTAATTAGCCCAATAAAGCACGCAGATTTCTACATATAATCAATACCTCACCCCACCGGGATTCGAACCCATGATCTTATAACTGTGACTGGGAACGCTACCTCTGGGCCACCAGGACACTAAAAGAAGTCCTAGACTCTGTTATATTTCACACAAAGCCTGTTCAACGAGCTTATGGCGCCGTGACCTCAAATGGGGACCACCTGTGCCTCTTGGCGTGCTCTGGTAAGATCTATTGCAATGGTGACTTTTGGAGTTAGTTCGTGAAAAAATTTTCGCAATCAATTTCCAACAGCTGCTCAAGAGAATAATATGCGAAATGCAAGAGGGTGACCAGCTGACCAGTTACTTAACCTATGAGTTAGCCCCTAAACCCCCTTCACTCTTTGATGAGATTTCAATAAGGAAAGGACACAAAACAGCACTCGCAACTCTACTTGAATTATGCGGACCATTTTAAGGTACAGTCTCAGAGGACTACCAATATATTGTGGATGGCGGGCACCTACTTCATAGAGTAGTGTGGCCGCGACCAGCAAAGTACCAGGATGCCCTAAGCGTCTACACAAATTATGGCATCAAGCACTATGGTAACAATGCAGTAGTAGTATTTGATGGCTATCCACAAATATCAACAATTAAAACTCGGGAAAAAAACCGTCGAGCTTCCAAACAATACCACAAGCAAATTTCCTTAGTAATAGATCTAAAAAGACACAACTGATCAATAAACTGAAGGTACACTTCCAATCTGTTGGCATAATGGTTCATTCAGCCAATGATGATGCTGATACATTAATTGTTAAAATGGCTTACAAACTAGAAGATAAAGGGCAGAAAATTGCAGTAGTGGGTGATGCCACGGATTTACTTGTATTTCTCACCACTTACTAGAGTCGATATAAAATACTCTTGCCAAGTCTAAATCGGCTCACATTTCTGCTCTGAAGATTTACCAATGTGTAACAAATTATTGAGCAAAATCCTCAGGGCACCTGTCTTGTCTTCTTCCTTCATTTAGTCTTGGTTGCAACGACGTCAAGCTCTTTATAGGAAAGCGAAAAAGCACTTCGATCCTGAAGCCTGTGAGACGTAATGAGCATAATCTGTGTTCAATAATCCTGGCTCAAATAAATGGCGGCAAAGGTTGTGAAGCCTTCATCAATTCATATTTATTAGACTCCTTTTAGCTGATTCGGTGATGAAATATCGTTTAAGTGTGCGGGCACTGTATGGCTAGGATGTATATGAAATCAAGAAGTTTGACTCTCCATTTTGTCATCGACACATCACAATTATGGCCTCGTTTACACTCTTTAATCGCTTTATTTAAGTGCAAGGTAAAAAGCAGTAACTTTCTGTCCCCAATCGACTGGGAGTGGGAGAAATATGGAGTGGATTCCATAGCAATGTCAAATCTCGAGGATGCCGCAATCATTTGTAGACCTTCAACAAAGCTGGACCATATTGTTCTTGTCCTGTGTGTGGTCAGTGTCGTGGTATTCACTGAGGTGTTCAATGATTGAGATGACTCATGGGACACTACATCTATGAGATCTCATCTAACATACGTGTTAGAATAAGAGTGGTGCATATATATATATATATATATATATATATATATATATATATATATATATATATATATATATATATATATATATATATATATATATATATAAATCACTGTGGTGCGCGTGATCCAAGTATATATAGCCATCTTACAATTGTGTAAGATTACAGAAATAGGAACTTCGTGTTTCTTGTTTTCATATGGTTATCAACATATATATATATATATATATATATATATATATATATATATATATATATATATATATATATATATATATATATATATCTTATATATATATATTATTACAGACCATGCATCGGGTGTAAAGTCTACCTGCAGCACTGCAGGCCATCTGAGGATGAAGCCACATATGATAGTTTTAGTCACCTCCTGGTTCCCTTCTCTATCCTGGTTGTTGTCTCATCTCATCAAGTCTTCCTCTCATCAGCTCAGGATTAAAGGAGATTTCAGTTCCTCTGATGACCACTAGGATCACCTATCCTGAACTACAGCTGATGACCTACCATCTTCTTCAATCCTCAGCCTTACTCGTCAGACATCTCAGCTCCTTAAGTATTTGACCTGTCCTATGCCCTCCGCAGCTAGATTCTTGTATTGTATAAATGTATATATATGCTATTAAGAAAGCCAATGTTGTATATTTGGAGGTTAGAAATGGAGTTAAGGAGATGGGGTGTAAGCCTGAATGTTTTGATGAGATTTATGGTGCTGTTATACACAACAAAACTCATCCTTTTCTACCCTTTGCAGTCCGTTGTCTTTGTTTGTTAAGTTTTTTATTGTTTATTATATTTAGGATCTGGGTAGACTTTTAACTGTATTCTAAATCCAACTCGTAACAATATATATATTTAACTGTTACTATGTTCTTTGGGGAAAACCTCTAAACACCTTTGTAAGTACAGCTGTTTATTAGTTAACTCAATGGCATGGACACATTAATAGAGTAATATATTGATGTTACATGACAATGACTCCGACACAAACATGAAATGGATACACTTCCCACCTTAAGTAACTTGCCCTATGGATCGTTCTGACAATGACTCACGTGTAAACTGAGGGAGACCCAGTGGCTGGGGAATGTCTGCAGGTGCAGACAACCCAGGGGTCCGTGTTCAATAGTAATGGATGGCAGCCTTGGGATCCATGTAATATGTGTGTAACATTTAAGGTCTCTAACTGTGTGTGTGTGTTTGCAGACAGACATGTGACCGAACCACTGCATTGTTTTAGTAATAATAAAAGGCACAGTGGTAAAACATTCCTTACACGAATAATATTGGACATGGAGTCACTCAGAATTCCGTGAAATGCGCCATTGGCGGCCATTTTCCAAATGGCCGCCACTAAAAGCATTTTTGACAGTAACTCGGGGACTAATTCACATAAAAGCAGGATTTCTTGTGTCTGTATCCGTGTTTTGAAGGATGTAGAATCCAGTATATATAGGTATACTGGAGTACAGTCGCGGTCAAAAGTAATCAACCATTCCATCACCTAACCCCTTGTGCCTGAGTGGATCCTTTCTGCGTGGTAGGTCAAATGGGGTGAAGAGGGCGAATGGTCGACTTGGAGGGGAGCCGTTTGTTGGGGGAGTGGGGCAGGGAAGGGGTGTGGGAGGGTGGTATGCAATGCAAGTTCCTCATCGGAGAAGGAGAGGGTTGAAGAAAGCAGAGAAATTCTTTAAAAGAAGGAAGGAAAGGCTGGATGTATTTTTTTTTCACTCTATTATCTTAGGTTTTCCTGCTTAAGAGAATAATCTGCCATGTATTTTCTGATTCATAATTTGTTTTCAGGTTGTTGTTCAGGTTGTAAACGAAGATAATTAGATCTTTCAATTAACGTTGATATGAGGATAAATATTGAATACGAAGTTGGAAATCACATATATTTTTAATATTTACCAACACTTGTCATACAGAATCTCAATGACCTATTCATTGTCCTCCTCTCTGGTCAATCGTGGTCTCTCCGGCCTGAAATTATATAATTTATATGAATTAAGAGTACAAGTATGTTTTGTTTGCATTACACACCGCGGTAGGTTTCCCAAGTTGCCAGACTCCTCCCAGCTGGTTAACCAACGTCTCACAATGATCCCAGCCGCCCGTACAATTTCTGACACACTGTAGCCAGCCGCTCGCAAACCGATAATTTGCCTGCCACTCGCCAATCTACAGGTACAGTACGTCCTTTAGCTTCCATCCTGAGCTGGGTGTGGAGCAGTGGTCATCGCCATTGCCATTACCGCCTCATCACTTCCACTGATTTTCACAACTCTAATAAACATATTACAGGGAGGACAAGTCATGGTCTATCCAACAATTTATTCTTATTTTATTTTATCACTTAATAGTTATTTTTTTATGAACGTTACTGGCGAGAGGTAGAAGTGCTTAAGTAACAATTCAATTATATTTATTTATTTTTCTCAATTAATCTATTGATTTTTTCAAGAACGGTAGTCTTGAAAAGTAGACTTGATCAAGTATCACAGCCTAGGTTAGTGTTACCTATGGTTACAAGCCACACACCCCATCCTCTCTTATTTTGTTATACCAGGGGCTTTCCTTCACTGAAGCCAAACGCCTTATCAACCTGAATGACACATTACCTGCCAAAAGCTCACTCTCATTCCTCCCTAGAATCTTAAGTAAAGGCATAGATAACTAAGGGAAAAGTTAAGTCCATATGACACCTCCCCTTCACCGCCCCGGACACCCGCCCCCCTGGCTGGTTGGTTGTTTGGGCTTTAGGCCTATCAACTGCCACGGTCATCAAGGGCATCAACGTCAGGCTACATCCACCAACTTAACACTCAGGTGTTGAGGTTAATTCTAAGACTACATTCGCTCTCTTACCTTAACAGGGTCCGTCACCCTTGTTTTCCCCCCATCAATACCTCCCCACCTGCTTGTGACCTGTCGTGTAGAAAGGATTGAGCTCGAGGGTATGGTAGTAGGAGGGGTGGGTGATTACCTTTGACTGCGACTATACAAGTTCAATAAAGTAGTTTTTGCCGGTTGCTTTGAAGAAAAATAAAAATGGCCACCACTTAATGTTTATCAGCTTATGTTTTTAGGGAAATAGAGTCCTGATACTTAATTTTACTTGTCCATCATTGTGATAAAAGAGTCTACATCCATATTTTGAATGGAGAAAGACAACGAATTCGCAGCTCCTGGTTCTATCATTTGTAAGTTCCATCAGACAAGGCAACTTCCAGCTTCATGTTAGCAGCCCTGGACCATGTGAACTATGTTCGATGGCTCCCAACCCACATTAGAGACATGGCTTCACTAACTGATTAACACCCATACGTACACAGAGAATTCAACGACAAGGGTTTTGTGGTCCACAAAACAGTTCAACCTTTCTCATGCATTGGTTTAGATCATACACATGAACTGGTCAACCCATAAGTCAAATGTGATGGAAGGGGCAATAGACTTGACAGAGAATCCGGCAGCACTTAGAAGATGGAGGTTGGCACACCTGGAGATCTTATGAATTGTCAAGGAGTTTGAAATACATCTAGACAAAGATGTTGACGGTGGAGTTAGTGATTTACAGCATTATGAACAGACAAAATCTACCCAAGATCGCCTTGCGAAGGACGTCAGATCTCTAGCAGCTGTGGTAGAGGAAATGGGAAATCCTTTCCTCGAAGAAAACAAGTATCTGCATGGTAGTGGATACTTGAAATATCACATACTCGGGCACAGGTCACTGACCCACATCAGAGCCTGAGGGCGAAAATATAATAATAATAATAATAATAATAATAATAATAATAATAATAATAATAATAATAATAATAATAATAATAATAATAATATAATAATAATAATAATAGTAATAATAATAATAATAATAATAATAATAATAATAATAATAATAATAATAATAATAATAATAATAATAATAATTATAATAATAATAATAATAATAATAATAATAACTATTATTGTTATTATTATTATTATAATTAAAAAATAATAAAATACTACAAAAAATAATATATTAAAAATAATACTAATAACCATAAATAAATACAAAAACGAAAAAGATAAATCAAGAATGAGAAACGATATACATTACATTAAGTATGTTATGTTGTCAAAGTAAGAGAAACAATTGAGACCCTGCAATTGTGTGTAAATGAGGCAGAAAGTCAGATCAGCAACCTGGGACTTGGTCACAATTTTCGTGATGCCATATGGCAGCAGGGTCTACCATTAGTCAATATACATTATGTTTCCAATATCTTCCCAGGCGGTAGTACCTCCCTGTTTGATAACTGCCTGCTACCTACTACCTATTAAAGTATGTAGAAGATAGACTTGTTGATGGAGGAGTATCCATATATGAACCTATTAAAAAAACAAACGTGTCTTGTTCTGAAAGCCTAACCAGAAGGTAACTTCGAAAAAGAAGCTGCAAGTAAATTCGCTTAAGGCTGATTGCTCCCTTTTCTCCAGGCTTCATATATCCTGCCAAGTTTGAAGTGAAAATCTGGAGGAATTTTTCAAGCATGAGAAGCAGCCTTACCTACCATCACTGTCTGATTTTGGAGAGAGCCATATCGGCATAACCAGTAAATATGGATCCATTATCATTGATGGAGCTGCTTTGGTCCACTAGCTACGTCCCGCCCTGACAAAACTCGAATCCTTTGTACCAAACATTGTCGGCCTGCTTCATAGTACTTGGAGAAGGGTGGATGTTGTCTGGGATCTCTGTCACCAATACTTTGAAGAAGGCAACACGGATAAAGAGAGGCAAAACCACCTGATAACAGCGTTCCTCATAACTGGGAAAACTTCCTGCGTGGTGAGAAGAAAAAGGAAGAACTGTTCTGGTACCTTGCTTTGGCTGTGGTAGAAGCTGATGATCGTGATGGTACAAATGCCATGCCAACCCATGGGAGCAGTTCTCTCAGCAGTGGTGGTCGTAGTTATGATACCCTCTCTTCGTGTTCTCAGGAAGAGGCTGATGGGCGCTTGTTACTCCATACAGCAAATTGTGGAGCCAAGTGAAGTGAAAAAATACTGATAAAGACGGTTGACACTGATGTCGTTGTTCTGGCTTTCACACTTTTCGGCAGACTGAGACTAAATAAGTTTTGGGTGGAAATAGGAACAGACAAGAAGAAACGTTAATTTCCAGCACATGTGAGCAGCATCGTTGGAGATAAGAAAGCTGGCACCATTCCAGGCCTTCACTGGCTTTGATATTTGTCTTCTTTTGTAGGTCAGACCGAAAGACTGCTTGGGATGTCCATAGCAGTGGCACCAGAAACAATTGATGTCTTATTTCGACTGCCGGAGAGATACTGCATCTAGTCTTGTTGTATAATCGAGTAAGTGAAGAAGTTAAAGTGAATGTTGCTCGTCTCTCTCTATTGTGCGGAAAGTTAGATCAATGAATACAATTCCTCCAACAAAAGCAGCTCTCACTGAAAGTGCTGTGTAGGACATGTGTGGAGGCAGTCCCTGGTTACTTCTCCAGTTCTACCTATCTCAAAATGATTAGGGCTGGGTGATGATGGAAGGTTCGGAATGGTTATCGTACTGGACAAACTTGCCGCAAGCTTCAGTTGGAATTCAGGCTCTCTTGAAGTGTGGCTTCAAGAAAAGCTGTTCTGGAAAGTGTAAATGTACAAAAGCTGATCTACCATGCACAAGTCTATGCTCACGCGGTTTGACTGCACAGTATATCGTTATCCTTGTCCACCTGGCTGAAATGTAATTAATATGAGATCAACATTAATTTAAGCTTATGATTGCCTTATTGCCATAATTTTCTTGGTAAATCAGTTATATGTATGTGAATAATAAAACCACGGAATATAAGTAAGTTGTCTCGTTTTCCACTTTGATAATTGATCAGGTTCAGTCCAGAAGTAAACGTATGTCTGTTAAATATACCATATTGCTTTTCAAATTTAAATTACATGTTATTATCGTTATTAGTTGTGCATATTGAACTCATACATGGAATTTGTGGTATTTAGGATGAATATATTGATAATTTGAATTGCTTAACAGTGTTATGTTAAATATATAAAAGGTATCATTCATAGAATCAAATAAGAATGTAAATACTAGGTAATTGAATAAAAAATGTGGAAGAGTGATCCTGGTAAAGATTTATGGCATCAATTTTATTTCTGGTAGATACAAAAATCATGTTGCTATCTCAGTTTTGAATCAAGCCACGAAAAAGCATAGAATTCATGGCAGTCATTTTCTGAATTGGTCACTAATGGTATATTTTACTAAACCTAGGCACTCAAAATATTTCTTATTGTATTCTATGCCCCTGAAAACATGTGTATAGACACTCTAATTCAGTTTCTATCTCAAATATAAATAGAGATACAGACAAAAATAGATTGAGTGGCATTTTTGGAATTATGCTCTATAGTATCTACAAGTGATCGCCGGCCCTTCGTGCCCTTCGTGCCCTTGTAAAAGTTTGAACGCTCGTAACAGCGTACAGCGAATGAGGGTGAGCCAAGTCCGTAGACTTGCATGGTTAATGAGGGTGCTCCAAGTCCGTAGACTTGCATCGTTTTCCATCGTAAATAAAATTGTTAATTAATGCCTACCTAAAGAAACCATCGACATGGGACCAGGTTTGTTCCACTCTACGAATTTTTTACGATTTTTCCACCAAGTTTGATGAAAAACGATTGTGCCGTTTTGGCTGCCCAGAACAGACACACACACAAAGAGACAGACAGACAGACAGACACACAGCTAGTCCTATAGTATATTAGATATCCACTGGATTGTAAACCCTTCAAAACATAGATATAGGCACAAAGGTATGTTTCCGTATGAATAAGTCCCGAGTTACTGTATAATATGCATTTAGTGGCGGCCATTTCCCAAAATGGCCGCCAATGGTACATTTGACAGGTTTTTGAGTGACTTTATATCATATATTGGTTTAGATATGGATGTTTTAACATTGTGCCAAGTTTAGTTATTATTATAATAGCCCCTGTCTAGAAGGCAGAAGTATTATATAAATGGGATAATTACATTTGATTTATATATTCTATCACCCTCTGTAACTTTCCACTAGCTATGAGGTAGCATGTTCAGAGCACGTGTTAAGGTGTGCCCACGGGAAGTTGTGTCACTTAGTGCTGAGCTAAAGCACTAAGTAGCCAGCTCTCTGGCCACCTAATGCAGGCAGTAGTTTGATATCCTTGACTAGAGGAAGACGTTATTGAGAGCCATCGTGGATGGTTCCGTCTTCCGTCGACGGAGGACGACGTACATATTTCCGTTCTTCCTCGATGGGTCACTACTCATCGGCATTGTTACTCAAATCCTCACACAGATCGGAGGTATTTAGCAGGACTATTTACAAAGCCTCCGTCCTTCTCTTACCACTCATAGTTACAGTGGTAAGTTACGGTGATCTACACTTGGAACTGTATCCTAGATAGTTCCTGAATAAATAGATAACAGACAATTGGGTTTCGCTACTAAAAGCCTGTATAATATAAATGTTCCGGCTTAATTAACCTATACAGAATCAACAGTTAACAGTTAACAGTTAACAGTTAACAGTTAACAGTGCATATATCTGCTGCACTAATATATATATATATATATATATATATATATATATATATATATATATATATATATATATATATATATATATATATATATATATATATATATAAAAGTAAATCACTGTAGGTGCGTGATCTAGGTATATGCTGATAACAAGGAAAGAAGAAAACACGAAGTTCCACTTCGTGTTTTAATTATCCTTCTCTATATATATATATATATATATATATATATATATATATATATATATATATATATATATATATATATATATATATATATATATATATATATATATATATATATATATATATATAATATATATATATATATAATATATATATATATATATATATATATATATATATATATATATATATATAAATATATATATATATATATATAAAATATATATA
>NW_024738300.1:202462-220745 GCF_018991925.1 Homarus americanus
ATGAGCAATAGGGGTTGGGTGTAAACGGGACTGCCCAGTATGGGCCAATAGGCCCTCTGCAGTTTCCTCCATTCTTATGTTCTTCTTATGTTATGTTTGCCGTGTTGTTGGTGTGTGGATTAGTGGATGTCATGTTTTTTTTACCTGACCTCATGTTTTGTAAGGTCACCCTGTGTACATCAGCTCTCTCTCAGAGCTAAGGTTCTCCATTGTTTCCCTTCTCCCTGTGTGATTTTATAAAAAAAAAAAAATATATATATATATATATATATATATATATATATATATATATATATATATATATATATATATATATATATATAATATATTAATGAATACCTTCACACCAAATTTAACCTAACCTAACCACACTTTATGTACAATTTGGCTATCGTATGAAGTTAACGACGTCCATTAAGTTGTAGTAATATAAAATATACGTTATCCGTATGCAATTTTACATAAATGAGAGGGTATTTTTGTTTAATGGGCGATTACCCTTACGCTACGTTACGCTAAATATGGATGTTACGTAATAATAATAATAATAATAATAATAATAATAATAATAATAATAATAATAATAATAATAATAATAATAATAATAATAATAATAATAATAATAATAATAATAATAATAATAATAATAATAATAAAAACAATAATAATAAAAACAATACTAATAAAAATAATAATAATAATAATAATAATAATAATGCGATATTCCTATGGAACGCTCTGCTAACCCTAACTGTGAAATCAATCACAGAACTGGGCTTCAATCAATCACAGTAGCGTCCACATATATCTGAGTGTTTGGCCACCACAGTCCTCCACTCTAAACGTTCTCGGGCTGTATTAATCAACCTCCAAGGTTTTGTATCTCTGTGGGGACTTAGTTTTTAATTTCATTCATCCACCCCAGCCTTTCCCTTCCTCTGGCCCTCCTACCCTCAACACTGCCCATTAATATTTCTGCTATTATCCCCATATCTTTTTTTTATTTTTAGCTGACGGCAATAGTGTAAGACGCCCTTCCCCTTCCCTCTGCAGTGCCTTAGAGTTTTTGGCTCGTATATTGTTCTATTAATTTTGATATATCGCAAATAGATTCATATAAAGCCGTTAAGGATATTCAGTTTGGGCTCTCTTTAATGTCTGTAAATATATAACTCATTAACTTTCAAGATATGAGTGGGAAAAAGAACACATTTGAAATAAAGAATATTTACCGTCGAAGTCACAAACAAATTCACGTTTTCGGAGAACACATTCATCACTTCTTTCTTTTTTTATCACTTATTATTGTGTATATCAAGACAAATGACACCATACATATAAAGCAACGGGAAATAATGACCATTTATAAAGAGTAGTATCAAGTGTAAACGCCTCATAGTGACACGTTAAAGTGCGCTTGGCGAAAGAACCACTCGGCTGAAGGAAGAAGCGATTTTTTTAGAATGGGTGGCCATTAGGTAAATAAGGTATATAACAAAAACGAAATACGTTGCATTATTCACTATTCTGAAGGTTTGGGATTTTTTCTTATGTTTGGTTGTTCGCTGTCAAGACAATAAGGAGACATGATTACCTACTTTTATTTCGATCTTGTACATGAACGTTGTACCATATGTTGTTAGAAGACTGCCAGTAGATAGGCAAGTTTATTTTTCTCACCAAACTACATTAGAGCAGTGAGTATGTATTATTAACCCTCTATATGCGAAACCTTCACCCCATAAGTGTTATGAATTAACTCCCTGAGTAAAATGACAAGTCGTGACTATAAAGCATTATCAAGTGGGTTATCTTCAACCCTTGAGTAGGACAATTTTACCCCTAAGTACAATGTTGTTTTACCGAAGAGAATAATTATTTTTAATCAAAAGATTAAGACACCATGCTCAAAGGCTTAAATATATTTTTTCAAAGGGTTAATTAACCCGATTTAAGCGGTTAAATTTTTTTGGTGCGGTAACATTGTATTCAGAAGATTAAGATCACACAAATCAGTGAATATAGTTCAGTCGAAGATTCCCCGAGTAATGTTTCAGTGATACCTATTTAGGTAAACACAACGAGACCGGAAATATTAAGCGGCGAAAAGAATTACTGTATTATCCTAGAGAAGCCAATAGTGTGGCTGGCATTATGTAACCTTAAATGTCACGTCTACCTAGAAGAGAGATAACCATTAATTAAAATAATTTATAATATTGAAAAACAAAATCAGCACATATATTATGGCTGGATATACGGTTTAACACCTCAGATGAAATCCCACTCACTGAGTACAATGAATTATCCAAGTGTATAAGACTTGTTATCCTTTCAAACAACACCTTATCACCTGAAGTACAGCATCTTAACTCTTTAAGAGTGATTCCATAACTCCTTACATGAGATGCTAAACCTGCGAGCACAATGAGTATAATATTTAAATTGTTTAAGTATATATTACTCCATTGAGTACGATGAAAACCCCAGAGTATAATGAACTATCCAAATGAATAATAAAAACTATATTAACCTCATAAATACTACTATTCAGTCTCTTGACTATAATGACTTTGCCCCTTAAGTGTAAAATCTCATACCTCTTGATACGATGACAGAGAGATAAGTCATCGTATTCAAGTGTTAAAATATATTAATAAAACTCAAATGCAACAAAGCATAACTATGCCACTATGAAAATAGTCCACTTAGAAATATTTTATATTTCAACTGAATCGAGAATATGCGAAAACAATCTGGGTTTTTTTCATGTTATATTATCACAAGAGGTTCACTTTGTAGACAAGCACTTGTTTTTAACTGATAAAAATAGAGTCTTACATTACAAGTGGTGAATAGCTTCGATGACTCGGAAAACCTTGTTTACAGAGCGAAGGACAGGAGAGGAATGACAACAAATGGTGTGACACAATGGTTTTACAGACTTGCATTTTACATGGGTAAATCTCATTGGTCGACGTGATCCATACTAGGCCCACGATTGGATGACGAATCAGATAACAATTTACATGATTGGTTGAACATACTGAAATCCGTAAGGAATTCCTGTTATTTTTTCATTTCTTTTCGTGTATTATCAAAATGATTCATAAGAGAATTTGGTGGGACTCCGATAAGCTAATCGTTCCAAATTCTCGCCGATAAAAGTTCTATGTAAGTACGAGCATATATATAAATATACACTATATATATATATATATATATATATATATATATATATATATATATATATATATATATATATATATATATATATATATATATATATATATATATATATATATATATATTCTTCTTTATTAGGAAATTTTAGATAAATGAAATTGAATAACATTAATTATTTCTTTGTATATTTCAGTCTTCTTCACATGCACGAGATAAATGGATAAAATAATTACGAGTTAGTTGATCCTAAAAGTAATATAAATATCAGTAAAGGATGTAAAATTGATTAAATTTATTTTGAAAAAAAAGAGGGAGTTTGGTAGACTCAGTATAACGCTGACCTGTCCAGGCTGTTGTGATGTTCACTAATCCCACAACTTGACCCAATATTATGTCATAAGACGTACAATAATTTTCAATAGTCATATGGCTTTTTCCATTAATTTCCACCTCTCTTTGTTAAGCTTATATAAAAGATGCACTTGTAAATTTTTCATCGCCTATAAATCAACATTGTCAGGCAAAAAATTTAAGTGACAATAAATGAAAAGGTTTTAAGGAATCAAGAGTCCAACGATTGTAATATGACTATAGAACAACTGTAAATTAACATATCAACGTATGCAAAAGGAATAACTAAGTATAAAATTGCTTATTCACAGTGTTCTTATTAGAAAATATTAATTCATTATCCTAAAACCAGGGTATTATTTTCTGTCTTCAGTGTGTGTGTGTGTGTGTGTGTACCACCTCACCTTTCCGTCACGCCATACATCACCCAATCGTTCATTATGCCTTTGTTTGTACGTATAGATATACAGACATACATATAATTTAATAGTTTTATCTCATCCTACAAAAGTCGTGTCCTTACTTTATTGGGATATCAAAATTAAATAGCAGGAATCACTCTTTATTTTCAATGAATATATATATATATATATATATATATATATATATATATATATATATATATATATATATATATATATATATATATATATATATATATATATATATATATATCCGAATATTGCAGCGGAAAATATGAATATGATTAGAACATAATGAGAAGTTTGCAATACTGGGTATAGTGACACAGAAAAACAAACGAATCAGCACTACGGATGTGATGGCTAGAGTAACGAGGTAAATGGTGTAAACAAGAAAAAGCTTTGGCTGTATAATTAGGTGATGAAGAGATAATGATAGAGATGTTGATAGGAAAATTTTAAGGTTGGAGTGACAGGGATGATGTGAATATTGATTATATGATCAAGTTGGGTCCTCGTAGGGACATACAGTCTTGAGGATGTGTAAAGACAGTCCGATATCGTTTGGAGTAGAGGTCTGGAGTCGTCACCTTCTTAACACGGGAGACAAGAATCAGGCTGAGTGGCTCGGGCCTGAAGAATGTGACTGGTGATGAGCTCAGTACAGAGAACCAGAAGAGCCAGCGCGTGGCCACCCACTAACACCACAAACATACCCTGGATGTAGAAACAGAAGATAGTGTTTATATAACGGGATTAAAATGAGGAGGACAATCACCGAACCCATTTGTTTCGTGATAATAAACTGTCAATGAAAAGCTTAGGTTCAAGCAAATTTCCCATTACTACACCATTAACGAGACTCTCTGTTTTATCGTTGAACAAAAATACACAATCCTGAGCAGTTAAAGATGTGATGAAATTAATTTTCAAGATACAGACCAAATTCATCCATATTTATATATATATATATATATATATATATATATATATATATATATATATTTATATATATATATATATATATATATATATATTTCATTAGCCCAATGAAGCACACAAACTTCTACATATAATCAACACCTCACCCCGCCAGGATTCGAACCCACGATCTTATAATTGTGACCGGGGAACGCTACCTCTGGGCCACCAGGACACAAAAGCAGTCCTAGACTCTGTTATATTTCACACAAGGCGTGTTCAACGAGATGGCACCGTGAACCTCTAATGGGGACTACCCGTGCCGCTTAGGTGATCAGAGCAACGTTTTACCAAATCTGGCTTCGTATCACGAGGATCCATATATAATTCATTAGCCCAATAAAGCACTCAGGTTCTAATCCTGGCGAGGTGAGGTGTTGATTATATATATACATATATATATATGTTGGCAGTACTTCTCTAGTCTGTACTCACCCCTGAAGATGTGAATTACACGAAAGCACTTTGGGAACTTGTGTTTTCTTTCTTTCCTTGTGGTTATCAGCATATACCTGGATCACACGCAACTCAGTGATTTACTTGCATATATATATATATATATATATATATATATATATATATATATATATATATATATATATATATATATATATATATATATATATATATATATATATATATTCACAAAGGGGGATATTTATATTGATTTAATGTCAGATGGGACCATAACATACAATAATAGATGATTCTTTGCTTTATGCAGAAGACCCGACAGCAGCACCCTTATCCACTACCTCCTAAGATGTCCCCACACACAACGCTTCCGTGACGCCTGCTGGACCACCACTCCACGACCCCCTGACGGAGACACGATGATGCTCCCCATACTGGCCAGATATTATGTAAATAATATTGATGATGTGTTGAAGGAATATCCTTCCTCCCATAGGCTTTCGTAAGCTCCTTTATAATCTATACATATAAAACAAAGAAGTATGTCTGTGTGTGTGTGTGTTTGTTTGTATGTTTGTGTGTATGTGTGTCCACACGAGAATCTCGGAAACTACTTTACCGATCTGTAGTGATGATGAATGGTGTTATATGTAGTGATGATGGATGATGTTATATGTAGTGATGATGGATGTTGTTATATGTAGTGATGGTGGGTGGTGTTATATGTAGTGATGATGGATGGTGTTATATGTAGTGATGATGGATGTTATAACTTCCATGTGCCTATCCAACTTCTCAAGGTCTTGAAGCTCCTTTAGCGTCTCCCTGATCCTACTATAGCACTTTGCAGCCTATTCTACATATCCACAACTCTATTACCAAACCAGTGCTTGCCTATATCCTTCTGAATCGGAATTTATCTTAATTTAAAGCCATTTGTTCTAGCTATTTCGTTATTACTGAGCTTTCTCCAGAACATCTTCCATTTTACCCTTGTTAATCCCACTTTACCCACTTCTGTGCCACACCTCATCATATCTCCCAACTCTACGCCTCTAATGAATGTGAAGCTCAAGCTTTTCTAGCCCTTTCTTCATATGGAAGGTTTCAAAATTATGGATCATTTTTGCTATCTTTCTTTGTACTCTCTCCAAAGAATCTATGTCCATTCCATAATAGGCGACGACCAGAACTGAACCGCATAATCCATGTGTAGCCTCACTAATGCTAGAAAGCTCTCAAGATAACGTCAGCAGTTCTGTTACTCAAGCAGCATTCCAGATATGAACCCAAGAACTTGTTTGCCTTGTTATGAACGTAACAAGCATTACATTGTTTTCTAGGTTTCAAGTCGTTGCTCACAAATACACCTAGATCTTTTTCACAAACTGAGTTTTCTATTTCCGTGTTACCTAGTTTATACTTAACGTTTGTATTCGTCTTCCCTATCTGTAGTACCTTGCATTTATCAGTATTAAAATTCATTTGCCAGTCTACTGACCACTCATGTAAGGTATCTAGATCTCTTTGAAGGTGTTCAAAGTCACTGTCTGAATTTATCACTCTCCCCATTTTGGTATCGTCTGCGTTACTAATCCTACTAGTTATGCCTAAATCAAGATCATTAATGAATATAACAAACAGCAGAGGGCCTAATACAGATCCCTGGGGAACTCCGCTTTTGACCGCACCCCAGTCTGACTTAATCCATTTATGCTGACTCTTTGTTTCCTACCAGTTAACCATGACCTAATCCATTTTAATACTGATCCACCTATTCCATGTGCTTCTACCTTCCTTATCAATCTCTCATGAGGGACTCTATCGAATGCTTTACTGAAATCTAAATAAATTATATCATATGACTTATCATTATCTACCGCTTCATATACTTCTGAGAAAAAGCTAAGCAAATTTGTGAGACAAGAACGTCCCTGGGTGAACCCGTGCTGAGAAGAATGAATTAAGTTGAATGTTTCAAGGTGGCTTCTGATTTTTGTAGCAATAATTGACTCTAGCAACTTGCCTATGATTGACGTGAGACTAATGGGACGGTAATTTGATGCAATTGATTTATCACCTTTTTTGAAAATCGGAACTACATTTGCAAGTTTCCAAGCTTCTGGCACGAGGCCCGATTCTAATGACTTATTAAATAAAACTGCTAATGGATTACTCAACTCACCTCTACATTCTTTTAATATTCTAGCATATACCTCGTCTGGACCAGGCGATTTATGAGGCTTCAGTTTGTTAATTACTTTAAGCACATCGTTGCCTAGTAATATTGATATTCATCAACATATTTTCTATACTGTGGGTTATATACCTTATGAACTTCTGGAAGCTGTGCTGGGTTTCCATTGTGAATAAAGATGAAAATGACACTATTTAACGTACTACACATTTCTAACTCATCATCAGTCATTTCTCCTGTAATAGTTTTAAGGGGACCTATTGTATCTCTAACCTTTGATTTATACAGTTGATAAAAAGCTTTGGGGTTATTTTTCGATTCGTTTGCTACCTTGATTTCATAATTTCTCTTTGCTTTCCAAATTTCTGTTTTTACCTGTCTTGTTAGGTTCTGATAGTAACCAAGTAAGTGATTTTCGCCTTTCTTAACTTTTCTATATACTCCTTTCTTTTTCCCTAGAAGATCTAAGAGTCTATTATTCATCCATTTTGGTTGGTTCCATATCGATCTGAATTTTCTTTTAGGGATGTGTTTATTTTGGGCATTATTGATTGTCGCAATAAATTGTTCATAAGTAGCTGCTAAATTAAATTCGGGGTTATCCCGTCCTAAGTTGACAGTTTCCGGAGGTGTGGGGGGGATTAATCTTTTGACCATAGGGTCATCCCTTAGGTCTCTCCTTAAGCTATCGTAATTAGCCTTCCTAAAATCCAGGATCAAGGCCGAATTTTCCTTCTTCCTGCCAACCCATATTATGTTAAAATATATGGCTTTATGATCACTGTTTCCTAGTTCGTCTCCAATCCCAACATCTTTTACTAGATTTTCATTATTACTGAGAACTAAATCGAGGATATTATTTCCTCTAGTGGGCGAGTTTATGAATTGATATAAAAACTATCTTGTACTACTTCTAGAAAATCTTCAGATTCATTATCGCTAAGTTGATTTTTCCAATCTATGCCTGAAAAGTTGAAATCGCCTAGAATACATACATTGTTTCTATCAGATGCCTTCTTTATTTCCTCCCATAGTAATTTACCATCGTTCCTACTCAAATTAGGTGGTCTATATATAACACCAATGACTACGGATTCACTGCCCTCACCAATCTCTACCCAAATACTTTCATTGTCGCTATTTGTTTTAATGTTTGATTTATTGCAGCTTTTTAATGACACCCTGATATACACTGCTACACCGCCACCTCTCCTTCCTACTCTGTCAAATTTAAATAGGTGATGATGGATGATGTTATATGTAGTGATGATGGATGATGTTATATGCAGTGATGATGGACGTTGTTATATGTAGTGATGGTGGGTGGTGTTATATGTAGTGATGATGGATGGTGTTATATGTAGTGATGATGGGTGATGTTATATATAGAAAAAGAAAAGTATCCCTCTGTTGTCATTGGCAACATGGAAAAGAAATGTGAACACTGCTGTGCACAGAAGTACAAAGGAGAATGTGCTGGACTGTGCTGCTCTCATGGGAAAGTACGCCTGCCAAATTTTGAAAAACCACCACAACCATTGAAGACTCTCGTCCTGGGAACAACACCAGAGTCAAAACACTTCTTGGAAAATATACGGAAGTATAATTCATGCTTCCAGATGACATCCTTTGGAGCTACCAGAGTAGTTCGTGAGCACGGATACATGCCCACATTCAAAGTCCAGGGTCAAGTCTATCACAAAGCAGGATCCCTCTTACCACTGGAAGATGAGCAGGCAAAGTTCCTCGAAATCTACTTCATGGGAGATCATGAAAAGCAGACTACTATCAGGTGTGGCAACATTCAAGGTGTCAGACATGACATTGTCCTGTCTCTCCAAGAAATGCTGCATGAGCGCAACACGTATGTATATTCATTTAAAAATTCTCTGGAAAACATGCCTTTTGACGAGTACAAAGTCAGTATCAAAGCAGACACCTTAATGCACTACAGTGAGACAATGTGGAGCCTCCTGGAGGGTGGCGCCCTATCGTGGCCTAGCGAAAGAGCCGGCCGGAGGGCGGCGATTCCTCTAGTATTTTATATAAACTTGTGACACTTGCCAGATGCTTCTGGTGTTATTGTACCTAGTGACAGCACTAGGATCCCGCTTCCTCTATCAAGGAATAAAATATTGAAATTGAAATTGATTTTTGCTGCATATACAGTATATCCTTCACGAATCTAAACATATCTTTAACTGCGTAAGCATTTGTGGTTATAGACACTAAAACCGATATTATAAATTTCGATCAATTATAATGAAATACACCTATTGCAGAGAGAGGTGAGTAATCTAGAGTCTAGGCAGCCGTACCTGTGTACCTAGGGTAGTTCATACGTGGCCAAGATTCAATATGAATAATTTTGAATACGTGTCCTCTTGAACTACTTGTTCAACCTTTAGTTTCCTAAGGATATAAGTTAATTAATAATTAAAGGAAAAATCCTTCCTTTTTGATATTATAAATTTAGAGAGTTTAGTGCCCTTAGCATTAGCCTTTGAGTTTATGCCCACTACTAGTAATATTACTAAGTTTTAATACATACATTTTAGTTATGAGTATTTTAGTGTTGAAATTTCGTTTTAACATATGAGGAAATTGTTTACATTCTCAAATACAGTAGTTTCCACTATCCATGCAAATGTATTTTATGTATGTCAAATCTAATGATGAGAAGAGAGAGGTATTACTCAAAGGTTAACACAAAAATAAGGCTTCGTTACAGGATAAAATATCATTTACGAAGGGCATTCTTTTTTCACTGGAAATTACAGAAAAAAATATAACTACAAAAACTAATGGGCATTATCCAAGACGATAGAGCTATTAGAAGTGGCATACAAAGTGGTTGTCTGCGGTTACCTTAAAAAATAATACTGTTGACTCTACCTTTCTGACTAATTTAAACTTTACCAAAAGAAACACACACACACACACACACACACACACACACGCACACACACACACACACACACACGCACACACACACACACACACACACACACACACATATATATATAAACGCTCACACAAACTACCTTCACTCACTGCCGTATTTTCACTATTACTGCAGTGAAGATGTTTTCTGTTATGGTACAGTGAAGGAAGTATTGACACTTTACCCAGAGGTTAGCGAGGGAGAGCGAGGTGCTGACGGTGATCTTGCTGGGAGGAGAAACACAGGAAGATATGTTGGGAACCATATATTTAAACCACTGGTTGTACAGTCCTGCTTCAGTCATTGAGATGACCCTGGTGACAAAATATGTTAGAGTTAACAAAAGTATATAAAAACACACAGTGTATGTGTGTGTTTCTCCTTATTTCACCTCTTTCTCTCTCCCTCACCAATAATAATGTTATAATTAAGATCACTAATAAACAGCAACAAACTTACCTCTTACTTATAGCTGGGACAAGAGGGTTGTTCTTCTGCCCTATAGTGGATAACAAAATTGGCAAAAACCTCTCTCTAGACGAGTAAAAGTCACATCTCCCTGTTAAGTCAATAATTGAAAATTATATATATAATTATATATACTGTATATATATATATATATATATATATATATATATATATATATATATATATATATATATATATATATATATATATATATATATATATATATATATATATATATATATATATATATGGGTTAAAACTGGAACTTAAACCTTAAAAAACATGTGAGAATTTTGGCGAATTGGGATAACTTTTCGTTTTTGTTGTTCAAAGTCCTTGGAAATTAATTCGTATATGGTCAAATCTGTTCTGTTTCGTGTGATGCGTGGATTACCATCATACTTGAGCATAATTATAGCTACTATATGTTAGGTTAGATTAGGTTAGGTTAGATTAGGTTAGGTTAGTGTAGTGATGGGTTGTCAGACCACAGCTTACATCTCAGAAACAGTCCAGACTTGACCCGACATTAGGGGGGTCAAGTGTAGGGTAACTCTCACGGCTGACCAAAGGTTATAAATCAGCCAGGCTCCCCTCCCATGTCACACATGAAAGGGGGCACCGGCCGGCTCTCTCCCAATATACACACGGCCCCACCTGATGACTTCTCCAGAAGATACAACTTATAGTCTCTGAAAAGGTCCAGACCTGACCCTACATTAGCGAGGGCAAATATAAGGAGACCCTTCGCCGCCGCCCCCCCGACCAGCTCAACCTGGCGGCTCGCCTCCCAATATATAGGACGTCCTAGTCCTCCCTCAGGGAGAGTCAGACAGAGAGACACACAGGGATCGGAGGAGGAGGTCCACCACAGCCGAGTCCCGCTCACGGGAGGAGAGTCATGCAGGACTTCCCTCCCCGACTTCCCTCCGGTGTCCCAGCTAAGCAGTCGCCCTCCCGACACCAGTGTTCCAGCTAAGCAGTCTCCCTGCTAGGCCTTCCCCAGGTCACGTGAGTTTTTGTCAGAGCTTTCCATGGGATGAGTTACTTACGTGGGAAGTGTATTCATTTCATGTTCGTGTCCGAAAATCAGAGTGTCTAGTAACGTAATATGATGTCCTAGTAACGTAAACATAATGTCCTAGTAACTTCGATAGAAGGTGTTATTAATGTGTCCATGTCATGTTCGTAATTAATAAAGAGTTGTAACGAAGCAGTGTTTGAGAAGTCGCCCTTAAGACGTAATAGATGTGCATTGACATATAAGATACGATAAGTGTACGATAAGTGTAAATATCTATCACGGCCACGCTACCAAAATCTTCTCTCTTTTACTCTCTTACTAAATATTCTTCCTATATATAAATATTCTTCTTGCAAGATTTGTCTTGTTATAGGTGCCCCGCCCCGCCCCGCCGTTCCGCGCCCCGCAAAGCCCCGGCCTGGCCCGATCAACCACGCCCCGGCTCCCCCCCACCTCACCCGCCACGCCTCGCCCCACCCCGCCCCGCGCCGGCCTGGCCAGCCGCGCCCCGCCCCGCCTCGCCTCGCCTCGCCTCCACCCGCCTCGCACCCTCCAGTGTGACCACCAATCCCCATATGTTTTGTCAAGTGAGTTATGCTTCGAAATCGGTGGTTAGTGTTACTTAACATTGCGATAATTACAGAGCTTCACTCAGTGTGTTTTTATGCTAGTATGATTTGTAATGTACTCTTTGATGCGTAGTGATAAATAATATTCAATGTAGTGAGCAGAGCTTAACTCCCCGACCCAGCCTAATGAGAATATTGTCGTGACGGAAACTATAGTTGCCAAACATTGACGTAACGTATAAAGTAAATATTTGTTTTTCTTTACGGATACACTTCCAACTAATCCATCATCCCTTTCGGATTGTTTCTGTCAAATGTCACACACAGTACCGCCCCATGGCTAGCCGGAATCCGACCACAGCACATATAAGAAGAGAAGAAGCAACGTGAGGAATGCAGTGTGATGAATGCAGCACCACACCCGCCACGCACCACCCCACTTCTTTCAAGTCCTACCTGGTCTAGGATTAAGAAGATTTTATATTTTTCTACTGTAGGAAGTTAAGGAGTGTGGAATGCAGTGCCACACAACGAACCCTGGTGAGCCCAGCCAGGGAGGGATTCACCACTGTGGAAGGTGTAAGACAGGACGGTCTTTGGTCTCGCCGACACTCACGTACGGAGGGCGAGCCCTGGTCCGCGGAACCTGCCTTACAGTCATCTAAGGAGACGACAGCCCAAGCAGTGGACCGGCTTTCATCCCGGCCGGAGGGGGCCGACGGCAGATGAACAGAAAATCGTCTGGAATATGTTGAAAATGATGATGTTGCAGAGAAGAAATACAGATGGAGCAGAAAAATTCATCTGGAATATGACGGAAAACGAAGATGTATAAAGAAATACAGATGGAGCAGAAAAATTCATCTGGAATATGACGGAAAACGAAGATGTATAAAGAAACGCAGATGAACAGAAAAATCGTCTGGAATATGAAAATGAAGATGTATAAAGAAACGCAGATGAGCAGAAAAATCATCTGGAATATTATAGAAACCAGGAGGAAGTGAGATGAAGTCAGATGTGGTGACACAACCTACAAAGTGCGGTATTGAAGAAAGAAAAACGTGCTATGTGAAGACAGAAGACGTCCTGTGCATACATCAGAAGGACCAATCGACTACCGCTGTTGTGCTGCCGGCATTCCTTATTTTCAGATACCAGCTGGATGGAAGACTTGAGCCATGCTGGACCCAACAAATGTACTGATGTTGTTGATGTTGTTGATGTACATTAAAAAGATATAACACCCTAACATGTGAAGTAGGAGCATTTTTTTATGTATTTTGAAGTATTTCATTCTCTGATTTTTGTTAACATGTACTACAAAGAATGTTTTTTTAAAGATTAGTCACTTTTTCTATGAGTTCATTTGATCAATGTTTTGCACTACGAAACACAATGTTGTAGCCATTTACTGACTGAGATGGATTATTATTTTGACACGGCCTGGTTAGGCAATGTAACACCTGTTTTTGTTTGTAGAATGTGATTTGCAAGTTTGCCTCGGACACTATGCTAGATATGAAGGATCTTTAGATCACTCTATGTTCACTTACTGTGTATGTATTTTATTTTGTTCTCCTGTCATAGAAGCTTTAATCTTGGCGGGAGGTATAGTAAGCTTTGTCAGATCAAACTATGCCAGTAGATAAACATACATCTCTAGGGTTATAATTTGTAAAATGTAAGGATGCATTATCACCTCAGGGACTATATTAGATACTGCACATGATGTTACTGTCTACTTTAAATGTGTCATCAGTTCTCTGAGCATGAAAGCTTTGGTCTTAGCGGGAGGTGTAGTGATGGGTTGTCAGACCACAGCTTGCATCTCAGAGACAGTCCAGATTTAACCCGACATTAGGGAGGTCAAGTGTAGGGTAACTCTCACGGCTGACCAAGGGTTATAAATCAGCCAGGCTCCCCTCCCATGTCACACATGTAAGGGGGCACCGGCCGGCTCTCTCCCAATATACACAACGGCCCCACCTGATGACTTCTCCAGAAGATACAACTTATAGTCTCTGAAAAAGTCCAGACCTGACCCTACATTAGCGAGGGCAAATGTAAGGAGATCCTTCGCCGCCCCCCCGATCAGCTCAACCTGACGGCTCGCCTCCCAATATATAGGACGTCCTAGTCCTCCCTCACGAGATTCACAGAGTGAGAGAGAGAGACACACAGGGATCGGAGGAGGAGGTCCAGCACAGCCGAGTCCCGCTCACGGGAGGAGAGTCATGCAGGACTTCCCTCCCCGACTTCTCCTCTAAGCAGTATCCCAGCTAAGCAGTCGCCCTCCCGACACCAGTGTTCCAGCTAAGCAGTCTCCCTGCTAGGCCTTCCCCTAGGTCACGTGAGTTTTTGTCAGAGCTTTCCATGGGATGAGTTACTTACGTGGGAAGTGTATTCATTTCATGTTCGTGTCCGAGAATCAGAGTGTCTAGTAACGTAATATGATGTCCTAGTAACGTAAATATAATGTCCTAGTAACTTCAATAGAAGGTGTTATTAATGTGTCCATGTCATGTTCGTAATTAATAAAGAGTTGTAACGAAGCAGTGTTTGAGAAGTCGCCCTTAAGACGTAATAGATGTGCATTGACATATAAGATACGATAAGTGTAAATATCTATCACGGCCACGCTACCAAAATCTTCTCTCTTTTACTCTCTTACTAAATATTCTTCCTATATATAAATATTCTTCTTGCAAGATTCGTCTTGTTATATTAGGTTTTGTATGAAACTTTTCATTGATACAATACAAGTTATCTATTTTTTTTTATCTACATGACCGTTTATGGCCAGTGAGAAGTTTCCAAAATGATAAATGCATAACAGTTAACCCTAATTGTAATTATCCCTATTTAGTGTAACTGACACACACACACACACACACACACTAATATTACTAATACTTTGATGTCGCTCGGAATCGTGTATGACGATCATCCAGCATCAATCAATCAATGGCTAGTGACTGGGGCGAAGGAGGTTCAGTGGAAGGATAAAGGTGGTGAGGGAAGGGAGTTGTAGAAGGAGAGGATAGATGCCGTGGCTTAAACACAGCTTGCGGGGTAGTGGGGCCGAGAGCCGTGATTGGTGGAGGCAATTTCACGCCCTGACTCGGCAATAGGAGATTAGTGGCGGCAAGTTATCTATCTGGTAATGTTGACGAGTAGATTGATTCTTCTTTCTTGGTGTTTCTCGTTACTGATGGGCGGGCTGCTATGGGTCTTGTGTTGTGGGCTAGTTATGTTGAAGACAAAGATCTTCTCTTCCTCTTCTTCCTTTTCTTTTCTTGGGTTATCCACTCTCTAGTGTCTTGGTCCTGTTCTTCCTCGTGTCCATGATGTTCGTAAAAGTTGAGGAAGTTTGAGTAGGTGATCCTGATGAGCTGAGATTCTGGGTCAACTTGTGGTTTGTTGGCTTCATGGTTCTTTATGTCTTGTTTATTCTTTCTTTTTTCTTTTTTCTTCTTCTTTTCTTGTTTATTTGTTTCTTGTTTTTTCTTTTCTTGGGAGTGAACAGCAAGGAGGGCCTCCTTGTATGTAAGTTTCTTGTCTTGGCGGATCCTAGCTATCTTGCACTGCTACCGCCACGTGGGACATAGCTTGTCAGCAGAGGAGTGTGGGCAGCCACAAGCTACGCATTTCTTCTCTTGGTTGGGGCAGGAGGTGTAGCGATGCCCAGTGTTTCCACACTTGGAGCACACATCCTCCTGAGCCTTGCACTTGCTGGTGGTGTGTCCATAACGCTGGCATTTATTGCAGTGTTTGGGTCTGCAGAAGAGCTTCACTGGCACGGTTTCCCAGGCCAGTTGAGCCTCTTTGGGTAACGTTGCATGGTGTCCTACAAGAACAGTTGCTTCTGACAGCTTTTTTAGACAGCAGAGTTGTCCCTTGAGAAGTTCGTTGATTTCTTCTGAGTCCATAAATGCTATTTCAGGGTGGGAGATCACTCCCAGCTTCAAGTCGTCCCCCTGGTGGACAATCCTTTCCACTTGTATGCCCGTTGATGTCGGTGAATTGTGGCAGTTGAAGGAATTGGCCATGTTTGGCGAAGGTGATTTTTAGGTCACCGTTCATTTTAAGGCGCTCCACCTTGATGATTCCCTCGATCCCTTCAGAGTTAAAAAAAACTATTTAATGACGAGGAAGTTGAGTAGTTTTGGGCAGGTTTCTTCAACCGGGCGCAACCGGATCAACTTGACGTCTTCGTAGAACACCATGGCTCATCCAGCTATGATACAATGCTTTGATACAATGATATGAGTTACTAAGGATGTCAGCTAGGTTGGTGGGTTTTAAGGTGACTAAAGAGGCAGATACGGGACCGGCAAAGCCGTTCACAGATGTTGCACGTGTGGACGGCTCCATCTAGTGCGGCTGGGGCGGCGGCAGCGTCTTTCCGACGTTGGTGCTTGTGTGCCTCGGTTTGCAGTCGGGCTAATTCAAAAGTATTGATACCTTCTCGTCTGGTGATCCTTCAAGCGTTACGATGTAGAGTATTCGGCTCCCAGGTGAGAGGGTCGATTTGGCACTTTTTCAGGTTCGTCTTAAGACTATCCTTATACCTTTTCAGTTGCCCGCCAGCGTTGCGTTTACTATTCGTAAGATGACTGTAAAGTAGCTGCTTTGGCAGCCTACTGTCGTCCATGCGGGTAACATAGCAAGTCCAGCGTAGTTGTTCATGGATAATGGTAGCCTCGATACTCCTACGTTGGTGAAAGTTTTCAAGTGCCTTGAGGTGTCTCCTGTATGTAACCCATATCTCATTGCCATATAACAGGGTGGGGACGACCACTGCTCGATATACATGCAACTTTGCAGATAATTTCAGATCCCTACAGTCGAAGACATGGGTATGGAGTCTGCCAAAGGCTTGAGATGCACATCTGATTCGATGTTGAATCTCTTCATCGATGTCCGCACTGGTGGACAGGTGGGAGCCGAGATACTGAAACTGGGTAACATTAGAGAGGGTAGTACTGTTAAGCTGGATGGATGGTGGAGGTGTGTCTAAACCAGGGACAGGCTTGGAGAGAATCTGAGTCTTACGCACATTCACCTCAAGGCCTAACTGTGTATACGCATCTGCATAGGTGTTCAGAATCTCCTGTAGGTCACGTTCAGTGTGAGCAACAAGGGTGGGGTCGTCTGCATAGTGAATTTCATTAATGGAAGCTGCCGACACCTTTGTTCCTGCTTGGGGTCGGATATTTTGAAAAGATCCTTCATCTAGTACTGTATGTCCACCCCGCCGGCTAAATTGGCACTAGCACGAGTAAGGAAGGCAGCCAATAACATGGAAAAGAGAGTTGGCGCCAGTACACATCCTTCTTTTACTCCCGTTTAGATGGGGAAGAACTTAGAATGGGTGCCATTGTTCAGGACACTGCCGTTCATGCTGTCTAGGAGTTGCCTCACAATGGCGATGAATTTTGGTGGGCAGCCAAAACGACTGAGGGTCCACCAGAGGGCTTCCCTGTTGACTGAGTCGAAGTCCTTGGTTAGGTCGATGAGGCCATGTACAGGTCACGACGCTGTTCTCTGCACTTTTCCTGTATCTTGCGGGCAGCAAAGATCATGTTAGTGGTACCTCGTGAAGGTTTAAAGTCACAAAGAGATTCTGGGAGGAAGTTTTCTGTCTCAGGTGAAAATCTGTTTAGGTGGACTCGGGCGATAATTTTGCGAGGTATTGACAGTAGCGGGATCCCGGGGTAGTAG
>NW_024738300.1:220845-225627 GCF_018991925.1 Homarus americanus
TAAAAATACCCTATATAATATATATTTAAAATTTTCTAACATCCCCTCTGAAGTGCTAATGCAATGAAATCATTTGCATTTTGATAATCCAGATATCTAACATTATTTTATAATTACAGGTCTGCTTACCAATTGTGAACACATTTAGTTTGAATGTTCTATGAACCAATCAGCTATTACCATGGAAGAGGGGCGTAGCTTACGGGCCAAGTTAGCGTGGAAATTCTATAATGAGGTATATATATATATATATATATATATATATATATATATATATATATATATATATATATATATATATATATATATATATATATATATATATATATATATATATATATATATAACACGCACACGAAAATACTGGACATTGGAAGAGTTGATCTGCCATATCATGGAGGTGGAGGGGTCATTCAGCACATCCCTAATGGTCTGGTAGGGCTGTTTGATGTGTCTCACCGCCAGACTGGACATAAGGTTCCCAGCGTAGCTCCTGATCAACACCAACGCCGTCACCATCCATCCCGCCACAACTGCTCGCCTCCACCACTCGCTGCCCCGTACCAGGTTGTCTGTGTGAAAGATGGTTTATGAAACCCTGATGTGTTTATGACACTTTGTGTAGCAGTACCTCTATTTGTACTCATTTACGTAGTAATAATGTCTTTTATTTGTTAATAGATATGTCATAATGTTGATTAATATTGACAAAAAACATGTGTATCGCATTTTCTATGAGCGACATAAGATTAACCTTGTTGTAACAATATGCGAATGAGGTCAAAAATATCCTTCGTCCATGTGTGTTGATTAACAGCTTTAAATGAGAAGAATGAAGACAAGAGGAATATGACCACAGGCAGCAGCAACAGCACCGCCAGGATGGCCGTCCACACCTGCGGCGTGAGAGGCAGCAGGAAGCCCCAAGGATCCACCTCTGGGAGTCCTCTACTTCCCATGATCCTCGAGTACTGTATAGTCACTGGCCAGGTGAAGTCCACCACCTCAGTGCGGCTCTCGGTGATCCCGAACGGTCCAAGTGCAATATCCGCTTCCTATGTGGGGGAAGTTTGAAGGAAAAAACGTAAAAGTAATAACTAGAAGTTAATTCTTGGAAAGTTTAAAAAAAACATTAATGTCAACTTGGAACTCGAGACGAGAGTAAAGGACACAGCAATTTATATTAAAGTAATATAGTTTCGATGTCCACAGACATCCTCTTCATATATGAGTAACAGCTGAAGATGCTATCAATGGGTATCAACTTTTGCTGGTCTAACACAATTTAAATTTTGTTTGAGTTCCTAGATGTAAATTACTAAAATCCACGATATATTAATCTAAATATTTTTTTTTCAAAGTTGCCAAGGTATAAAGCGGATTAACATTAAATAATGCCACCAGAAAAAAAAATCCTCCCCTCAACCAAGAGAATCCCCGTCCGCCCTCCTTTAGCTATACAATGGTTAAGGGGAGACTATGTTCCTTGCATATATATATATATATATATATATATATATATATATATATATATATATATATATATATATATATATATATATATATATATATATATATATATATATATATATATATATATATATATATACAATAACAAGCTCACCTCTTGCTGACAGGAGGTTACTTATAAGTTTGCACTTCCACACCTCGTCTAAAGGTAACACATACAAACAAGTCTTTATGCTCCTGGACAGTACCTGTACAGTATCTTAAAAGTTTTGTGAACGGATTGTGTTTCGTATACGAACCACATCATATAATTGCTTTCAGAAAAAAAAAAAGGTCGTGCCGTGCACGCCTATAATCGCTTCGTCCCCATGTTCACGGTAAAAGAAAATATTAAATACCAACAATAACCTAAGCTACCGTAACTTAACCAAGCAACTCACAATCCTAATGTTTATGTTGTGTAGGGAGAAGGAGACAAGTTATGAACGAAACAACTATGATTTTATTTAACTTAAATTCTGCTACGTTGTTCAGTTGGCCTAAACTTTAAAAAACAAAGTTTTGTTATTGGCAAGAGAAACACTTCTCCGTAACGTGTATATAAGTATATCGGAATAGATGAGAGCGCAGTAGGTGTTTAGAGCATTATAGCGAAGACAAGAATGGTAAGGGAGCATTACGAGAACAAGGTCGAAAGCAAGAGAGCGAGAAAAAAAAACAAGAAATGGGTGAGCAAGAATTTTAGATAAAATGTAATATGTAGACCATCATTACAATACAGGAGAGAGACGGGACAATGTAGAGAAAGACTTGGCGAAAATTATGTTAGTTGTGGGAAATACAAGTATACTGTATGTTTGGTGAGGTGAGTATGCAAAGTGAAATATTTTGAAATGAAATGAATGAATGTGGAGGGAAAGATCCACGCTGTATACTGTTTATTATGGTCATGTTTGAGCAAAAGTGTGTGAAGCTTTACTACCTTCTTATTGATATCCTATCCTATTTTACACTTGTTTTGCACCAAGCATAATTCATCCACCTTCCTCCTATACTTGTTTAGGTTTCAGCACTACTTGGTCTACCTGACACACACAAAAGGATAAGATTAGGTTGAGAAAGTAGATGGGTTACCCTATTAAATTATCTCGTGAAGAGAATATCTCAACAGAGTAATTTAAACGGTGTTTATTAACTACTTTTCATAAATCAGGGGTGGATTCATAAGACAAAGCTAAATGACTAAATAACCAAATTGTCAGTGCTTAATAGTTTCGGAGTTACAGCACATGATAGGTATGGTAGGAATGTGGTGGAACATCCAATGGACAGAATGAAGCACATTCATAATAATAATAATAATACTAATATCATAATTAACGGTTTATTGGAAAAACATGGAAGCCGGAAGGCTGAAAATATGGGAATGGGACAACTGGCCGCCGCCATCTGGCCGCCGCGGACTGGGGGTAAACTGCAAACGCCTAATTTTGCGCTCTCAAGGCAGGTTAGGTTAGGTTAGGTTAGGTACTTCATGGGCTGCGGCCAGATGGCGGCGGCCAGTTGTCCTAGACCCTGAAAATATAGTTATATAATGGACGAGTTGACGGTTCTGGGTAAACGCAAGAAATACACTCTGCCACATTCGTAGAGTGATACGGTATATATAATTTGTTTAAAGTCCTGCTATAATAGTCGAGATAACTTTATTTCTCTAGAAACGGGACTGCCATTTGCCATGACGTCACTAGTTTCAAACACCGCTGGGCTGCAGTCGTAGGGAGTAGAGAGGATGACCTCTTCAGACCCCAAATGCCACGTTCAAGTAAGTTTTAAGGGTGTTTTTTTATGGTTTAAGTCATGGATATTTCGTAAGTGAAGAAATATACCGTGAAGAGCTGCTTCAAACATGGGTTGGATAGATATAAGAGCGATAAGGTTTGGGTGTAAATGGGACTGTTCAGTAACGGCCCGCTGCAGTTTCCTCCATTCTTATGCTCATTTGGACACAAAAACCTCCCATGTTCACACCAGCTCAGCTGACATATACTCTTACCTGGTAGACTGTCTCTTTTTTTTCCAGTGCATTTACAGAGTATATCAGTACTAGATGGAGACTCGAGTAAATTTAGAAGTGATGACATTGTCTGGACTTTGTTTTGAGAATGCCTGATGCTAGGTAAACACGACAACATAATGCTGTTATTGTTTTGATGATTCACTAATGAACCACTGGAATATGTCATCATTTATATTAATTAATGGGTAATATTTTACTTTAACTACCATAAATATTTTGATGTTTAGATTCGAGATAGGCTATATAGGGTAAATTTTAAGTTTTGGTCATCCCTGTACTTAGACATGCAGACTATATTTCTTTCTGATGGTTTGCGATGTGTTATGAACGATTTTGACCTTCATTTCTCTCGGAAATCACTAGTTTTGAGTTACTACCCCCTCCCTCCCCTTACCGATGTATGTTAAGCTAACCTTATAACTCATCATACCCTAACCTAATCTAACCTAACCTAACCTATGATCTGTATTTTCTTATGCGATCGAAAAATGTTTTGATACGGAAATCCTGTAGAGATAATGTGTGAGGGAATTACTACACCACGTCAAGTCCCTCATAACACCATCTGTGAGGGAATTACTACACCACGTCAGATCCCTCATAACACCATATGTGAGGGAATTACTACACCACATCAAGTCCCTCATAACACCATCTCTGAGGGAATTACTACACCAGGTGAGGGAATTACTACACCACGTCAGGCCCCTCATAACACCATCTGTGAGGGAATTCGTACACCACGTGATGCCCCTCATAACACCATCTGTGAGGCAATTACTACACCACGTGAGGTCCCTCACAACACCATCTGCGAGGGAATTACTACACCACGTGAAGCCCCTCATAACACCATCTGTGAGGGAATTACTACATCACGTCAGGTCCCCCCTAACACCATCTAGGAGGGAGTTAATACACTACGTGTTTGCTGTTCAACACCTACATTAATCTATATGTTCACTGTATGTTCGTTTACCTTTCTCTAATGAAGGCTTTTGTTAAACCACCAATGTATGTAATAAGTCATTTATGTCCAATGTATATTTTCAGCCTTCGGGCTCCAGAACTTTTTCAATAAACCGTTAGTAATAATTATAATTATTATATATATATATATATATATATATATATATATATATATATATATATAGGTGTGTCATAGGAGGGAAGATCAGCTAAAACTAATGGCCCATCACTTTTTGGTAGATTTTAGTGTATATAAACAGAAA
>NW_024738300.1:225726-298097 GCF_018991925.1 Homarus americanus
ACGAGTGGAACAAGCTTAGCAACTTTGTAGTATGTGCGGGAACTCTGGAAAGTTTCAAAAGGAGGCTAGATAGATTTATGGATGATAGAGAGTGGTAGTAACTCTCGACAGGAGCTGCCAAGCACAGGCAACCGGCCTATTGCAGACTCCTCATTTTTTTATGTTCTTATGTTCTTATGTAAGTAACACATATTACATTCCTTGCAAGGAACTTTATAAATACAGCCACTTGCATTGTTGGGGGAGTTCTTGATTAACATTTGTTTAACAGTGCATGAGTTTTTAAATGCCACATTGACGTTCCAGGATTTAGTTGTAAAGGAATTTGAGAAAATTTTTTGTGAAATGGTAATACTAAGAGATTCTTATGGTCATGGGTGGGTTTGGGATCGGTTCTATAAAAAGATTTCTTAGTAATGTTCAGGCATTTGTCTATGAAAGATCTAGGGTATTTAAGGTTCAAGCCAATATTATAGATATATTTATATTCCTCATCAATGAATTCCGGGCTGCAAATTCTCAAAGAACGTAAAAAAATTGTTGAAAATACTGACTGTTTGACTCTATTATGGTGGGCAAAATAATAATGAATGTATGAACACACATTAGTAGGTTTTCTATAAATACTGAACTTAAAGGTGTTACCTATTCTGTGGATCAGACAGTCTAGGAAAGGCAATTTACAGTCATGCTCTAATTCCACAGTGAATTTGATCGAGGGGGCTAAGTTATTAAGTTGTGGCAGGAAAGCTTTTAGGTCCTCATTACTTGGCCAGAGTCATAATACATCATCTACATATCTAAATCAGACTGCTGAAGGTGGTAAAATATTACTTAATAGTTTCTTTTCAAAGATTTCCATATTAAGGTTGCTTAATACAAGTGAGAGCGGATTACCCATTGCCATACTAAATTTTTCAGCATAATGTTCTCCATGTTTTTCACTACAATGGTACAGCAAAGTATATTTTTTTGACATTAAACTGTTATTGTTTTATTGTCTAATCATCACTACATATAACAACATCCATCATCACTACATATAACACCATCCATCATCACTACATATAACAACATCCATCATCACTACATATAACACCACCCATCATCACTACATATAACACCACCCATCATCACTACATATAACAACATCCATCATCACTACATACTCTTACCATCCATCATCACTACATATAAAACCATCCTATCATCACTACATATAACATCATCCATCATCACTACATATAACACCATCCATCACTACATATAGAACCATCCTATCATCACTACATATAATATCATCCATCAACCCTACATATAACACCATCCAACATCACTACATATAACACCACCCATCATCACTACATATAACATCATCCATCATCACTACATATAACACCATCCATCATCACTATACTGTATATAACACCATCCATCATCACTTTACTGTATATTACACCATCCATCATCACTATATATAACATCATCCATCATCACTACACATATAACACCACCCATCATCACTACATATAACAACATCCATCATCACTACATATAACACCATCCATCATCACTATATATACTTTCCACCCATCATCACTACATAACACACCATCCATCATCCACTACATATAACATCATCCATCATCACTACATAACACCATCCATCATCACCATATAACACCCTCACTACATATAACATCATCCATCATCACTACAAATAACACCATCCATCATCACTACATATAACACCATCAATCATCACTACATATAACACCACCCATCATCACTACATATAACATCACCCATCATCACTACATATAACATCATCCATCGTCACTACATATAACACCACTCATCTTCACTACATATAACATCATCCATCATCACTACATATAACAACATCCATCATCACTACATATAACATCATCCATCATCACTACATATAACACCATCCATCATCATCACTACATAAAACACCGTCCATCATCACTACATATACCACCATCCATCATAACTACATATAACACCATCCATCATCACTACATATAACACCATCCATCATCACTACATAACTTCTACATCATCACCATATAACATCATCCACCATCATCACTACAAATAACACCATCCATCATCACTACATATAACACCACCCATCATCACTACATATAACAACATCCATCATCACTACATATAACAACATCCATCATCACTACATATAGCATCATCCATCATCACTACATATAACACCACCCATCATCACTACATATAACAACATCCATCATCACTACATATAACACCCTCCATCATCACTACAAATAACACCATCCACCATCACTACATATAACACCATCCATCATCACTACATATAACACCACCCATCATCACTACATATAGCATCATCCATCATCACTACATATAACACCATCCATCATCACTACATATAGCATCATCCATCATCACTACATATAACACCATTCATCATCATCACTACATATAACACCATCCATCATCACTACATATAACATCATCCATATACCACTACATATAGCATCATCCATCATCACTACATATATCATCCATCATCACTACATATAACATCATCCATCATCACTACATATAACATCGTCCATCATCACTTCCATATAACATCATCCATCATCACTACATATAACATCGTCATCATCTTTCACAAATAACTTACCATCCATCATCACTACATATAACACCATCCATCATTACTACATATAACACCCCCCATCATCACTACATATAACACCATCTATCATCATTACATATAACATCATCCATCATCACTACATAACATCATCCATCATCACTACATATAACACCATCCATCATCACTACATATAACATCATCCATCATCATATAACACCATCCATCATCACTACAGATCGTAAAGTAATTTCCGAGATTCTCGTGCGGACACACAAACAAATAAACAAACAAACAGACAGACAGACAGACTTCTTTGTTTTATATATATATATATATATATATATATATATATATATATATATATATATATATATATATATATATATATACACACACATTAATTACTACAAGGTTTGAGTCTCGGTGGTAGCAATCCTTATTACACGTAAAGGTTTATTGTTCAATTCCCGACTAATGAGGTATTGTTTGTATATTATGCAAGTCTGCGTGTATATGACTGTTGAGATATATATGTACCCTCGTGTTTCCTAGTTGGACTCGGTAGAATGCTATTACGACTACTGTATACAGTTGGCACTAGCAATCCCTGATGGAGGTTCATGTTGCTTAAAAATGAAACGAATGAACAGGTTTCATGTAAAATAAAACAAAGCTTAGCATTGCGTTTGTTGTCTCTGTGGCGCGGTGGTAGTGATCCCTGTTCACATGCAGTGGTCCAGGATTCGATTCCCGACTAGGGAGGTGTTATATATATAATATATCGGTGTGTGTCGGTATATGGGCTTTCATGCATACGTGAGTCCCGATTCTTTAATTCTTTAATATCCTTACCCAGAAGTGAGCGAGAGAGAAGGAGGCACTTTGGGTGATGTTCGTGGGAGGGTAAGTACAGGCAGTAGAGTTTGGGACGCCCAGATCAAACCACTTGTTGTAGAGGCCGCTCTCTGTCATGGACCATATCCTGTTAAGACACAATCCGTGTTAATACAGTTTAAGATTATAATACGAGCAACTGCTGCAAGATTTATCCACGATATGTGTGTAATTAGAGTTCGTTTTCTCAATCAATATGTCCTGTTAATATTTTTTATAACTTATTTTAAGAGCAGAAGCACGTGCTAATCTTGAAAATACTTTCCGTATTTTATCTCCATCTTAATTAGAGCCTCCTATCTTTCGTTGTTACACCTTAAATAGTCAGTTAACAAAATTGCTGTATTTTTTATCTTTTAATTATTCGGCAACATTAAATTTTACCTACAAATATTTAAATAAACGAAGAAACGTCAAGTTTTTTTTATGAAAAATTATGTACAAATTGGACTTGAGTATAATACATATGTGTATTGGTGGCTATCACGGGCATCTCATCTGACTACTCCTTAATATATATATATATATATATATATATATATATATATATATATATATATATATATATATATATATATATATATATATATTTATATATATATATATAATGTGTATGTGTGCAAAATTTAGTATTATAACCTTTTGCTTAGTTCAGGTACAAGGGGACTATTTTTCTGGCCTATCATGGATAACACCACAGGTAGGTACCTCTCCCTAGACGAGTAATAGTCACAGCGACCTGGTGATGAAAAAATATTTATTGATTTTATATAATATAATAACCCAAGATATTAACAGTTCAGTTTTCACATATAAGCCAACATTGTTTTAGGTCCTTCTCAGAGCACCTGATTTTGAGAAGTCTCTGCCTATGATCATACTGATGACTATCTCAATGTCGAACAAGACGTGGTGGCCGTGTCTCACTAGGGTGTCCATACTATGGAAGAATTCGGAAAGCTTCTGGAACTTGATAAGCCCCTTCTGTTCAAGCTCCGCCACCTCCCGGAAGATGCCAGACTCCACACTCTTGAAGCA
The DNA here is from genome assembly GCF_018991925.1 of Homarus americanus. NCBI lineage: Eukaryota > Metazoa > Arthropoda > Malacostraca > Decapoda > Nephropidae > Homarus > Homarus americanus. The sequence continues at coordinate 230,342 of NW_024738300.1, forward strand.
AATGAAAAATTAGCATTTTTTTTTTTTACGGACAATCGCCCACCCGAGCACGTGTCATCGACCCACAACGGGGCCTGGGGGGGGGGAGGGCGAAAAATAAGAGTAAAAAGAAGAGAAATCCGGAAACCAACTTATTGAAGTGAGACATTTATGAATATGGAAACACAGAAGAAGACAGAGTAGAATCATCAGCGTAAGAATGGATAACATTTTATTTTAGTGTGAAGTAAATCCTTGATAAAAAGAGGGAAGACAGTAGGTGAAAGAACCCTGTAGAACACCACTATTGGTACAGAAAGAGCGAGAGATCGACTCCTCAACAACAACGGCCATGGACCGGTTCTCAAGCAAGCTAGACATTAGAGAACAAAGTTGGGGAGAGAAACCATTAGAGGTAAGTTTAGTGAGCAATGACTTGTGCCATACCCTGTCACATGCTTTGAAGATGTCGAGGACCATTACGAAAGTTTCCCCATAATCCCTAAGAGAGGATGACCAAAAATGGTACTGGTAGGAGAGCAGATCAGCAGTAGATCTCGCCTGGCGAAAGCCATACTGGTGATCCGACAAAAGAGAAAAGTGTTTAAGGTGACTGAGAAAATGAGAGTTTAAGTTAGTTTGGAAAATCTTAGAGAGGGATTAGAATGGTCCCCCTTCTTCGGGATGGGCAGAACCGAGGCATGCTTCCAAGAAGAATGGAAAAGTTTGGGTTTTGAGGCAAAGGCAAAAGAGGCGAGCAAACACAGGGGCCAGGGCTTCAGCACACTCCCTCAGAACACGAGGGGGGTATTCCGTCCGGTCCATGTGCCTTACTCACATCCAACCTGGATAACACACCAGCAACCCTGCGAATGGAGATTATAGGAAAGTGCATAGGTTCAGTAGGAGGAGCAGGCGTGGGAGGGGTAGAGTTGGAATCGTCTAAGGTGGAATTAGAGGAGAATAAGGTGCCAAAGAAATTTGCTTTATCAGGGGGAGAGTTGGCTATAGAGTTATCAGGTCGGAAGAGAGGAGAAAAGGAGGGAGTGCAGAAGCTATTACAGATGATTTTGGTTAACGACCAGAAGGATTTACTAGAAGAAGATGTTAGTCAGGTCAGCAGTCTTTCTTTTTATAAAATTCCGCTTGACCCTACGAAGAATAGCCTTACAACGATTCCTAGAAGTAATGAAAGAGGAGAGGGTAATAGGAGAACGAGATAGTTTCAAAACTTGACATGCCCTATCTCTCTCCCTGCATGCAAGAGAGCAGGAGCGATCAAACCATGATTGTAAAGTAAAAGTTTTGGTAGAAGATGGGATAAATGCACTCATACCGCCCTGTATAACCCCAGTAATGCTGTCAGCACATACCGAGGCGTCCCGAGTGCAAAAGTAACATGTATCACAAGGAAACTCGGAGAAGAATTCTCGCAAGGATTGCCAGTTTGCCCTCCGATAGTGCCATAGTTGGTGATTAGGGGGGTTGGGGAGGTGGTTGTGCCCAGTTCGATTTAATAGAAATAAGATTATGATCAAAAGACCCTAAGGGGGAAGAAATTGAGTATGAATAGTTTGAGGGGTTAGAGGTAAAACAAAGATCAAGAATGATAGCAAGTTGATGGTGTCGATCTGTAACACGTGTAGGGTGTGTAATTATTAGTTCCAGATCATTAAATAGGGAAAAAGAGAGTGCCTCAACTCCACCTGGCTTATCCCTTGCAGGGCCAAGCCACTCTCTGTGATGTAGAGGATCTCGGTGTTCAGGTGTGGATAGCAACGACTCATGGCAAGAAGTGAGATAGTCAAAGTGTTCCAAATAGTTGATAGAACAGTATAGGAAACTAAGAAAAATATTCATAGTTGGTAGAGATATTTTGAGCCAGATGACTTCATAAAGGGACGAATCAAGATCTGTGATGCACCGACCCCACCCTGGGTCTCGTGCCCGCAATTTTACCGGGCACGGTGATTGTGATTGGGCGATCTGTTTTCGGCTGTATCACTGTTAGGATGATTATTGAACAATCCAAAGGTAGAATTATTATAATAATAAACTATTCATTTTTATTTAAGGTGGTTATCAGCATATATATATATATATATATATATATTAGTTCTTGAATTGATAAGTGGCTGGGCTGAAGTAAACACTTTGTTGGTTTTGCTTTATTGTAGAAAAATTTAGTTTCACAGGTACTGAGTTCAGTTGAGAATATATTGTACCTTCTCTGCTGAGGGAAGTGTCTTAGTGCACTTATAGGAGAACACTTAAGTGAGGGGTTCACTGGGTAACAAGTGATATGATTCTCTTGTCACTGGCCTAGGGAGAGATAATGAACAGGCCTCCAAGAGTAAACTCGCCAGAAATGTTGTTGCTGACATGTGCTGACCTCAGCCTGCCCTCGCTCCCTCCTGGGAAGGTCTGTCACCTCAGCAATGCATGACATGTACAATTACTGAGTCATGGTTGAATAACTTAGTGCATATCTACTGAGTCATTGTTACAGTCATAAGAAGTTTCCTAATTTTCGTATATATGCTGAAATAATGAAGGAAATTATATTAAGGAATTGGCAACTCAACTACAACCACAGCTGCCACAAGATTTTCACATCAATTTTTTCTTCATTATTTAAAGAAATATGCGAACATTTGGAAACTTTTCATGACCTTATATAACAGTGAATAGTTTATTATTAAAAAAATCTACCTTTGGTTTGTTTAATATTTATCCTGACAGTGATACAGCCGAAAACAGATCCACCAATCACAATCACCTTTACATACAGCCTTCCTTTACTAAGTATTGCCAGATAAAATTGCGAGCACGAGACTCGGGGTGGGATCGGTGCATCTTTGGCTGACTGTTCGTGTGTTGCAGTAAGAGCATACACCTTCCTTAGAACGGAAGGAGGTATAAAGGTTGTAGTTGGAGATTTGAAAAGGTTTTGGTGAAGCTGCTTTGGTCAGTTGAAGTTCAGATAGTAGTAAGATGTCGGGGGAAGAGGTTAATAGATGGTGCTCCACAGAAGGAAAATTGGATCTCAGGCGACGAATGTTGGGAAAATGTAATGTGAAAAAAGCCGATCCTCCAACAACCGCTGTGTCGTCAGTTGAGGCACCAGTAGTTTGACGATGATCAGGTCGGCCCTGGGTTCCACAACCTTCCCGACCACTGGGACCCGTCCGAGAAGGCCCCGCTATAATATTATTGTCAACTGATTTCATTGGAAAATAAAAGAATAGAAAAAAATAAAACAGATCAAGAGTGAGAAAAGTTGTATATTTTGTGTTGTCAATAGTAAGAGTGACAATTGAGACCCTGCAATTGTGTGTAAATGAGGCAGAAATGCAGATCAGTAACCTGGGACATAGTCACAATTTTTGTGATGCCATATGGCAGCAGGGTCTGCTATCAGACAACACATTATGCTTCCAATTGCTTCCCAGGCGGTAGTACCTCCCGGTTTGATAGCTGCTTACTACCTACTACCTACGATATGATATCAAATAGTAGTATCTTAGTAAACACACACACAAACTTACACGGAAATATTGGACATTAGTTGTGTTGATCTGCACTATCATGGTGGTGGAAGGTTCGTCCAGGACGTCCCGGAGAGTCTGGAATGGCTGCCTGATGTATTGTACAGCCAGTACAGACATGAGGTTACCAGAGTAGCTCCTGATCAACACCAGCGCCCCAACCATCCACCCGGCCACCACCACCCGTCTCCACCACCAGTTGTCTGGCACCGAAGTGTCTGTGGAAGTGAACAAAGTGAAACGAACCATACTTCTGGTATTGAATATATTGAAGTTTTAAGTAAAATTGTCCTCTAGAACTATTATACTAATAACTGAAAGAAAGACAGAATATTATTCATTGTTTTATGTTTGTTCCATGCAGCAGATAATTTACTACATTCTCTCTGCGCCCGAATCTTTGAAATATTATTTGCCAACGGTAGTCATGATTAACAAATTTCCCTGGGAGATAATGAGTTTCACAAGTGTTTATCAACTTTCAGTGTCTTTGCTCAAAATGGGTAACAAGTTTACCTGATATGACATATACGAAAAAAAATAGTTTAACTAACCTTGTTGTAATAATATACGGAGTAAGGTGAAGCCATCCGTCACCCATACCCATTGGTCAGTAGCTTTCATAGAGGAACACAAAGACAAGATGAACATGGCCGCAGGCAGCAGCAGTAACGACGCCAGGATGAACGCCCACACCAGTGGTGCCAGGGGCAGCAGGAAGCCCCATGGGTCCAGCTCTGGCCGTCCGAGTCCAGCTACGATCCTTGAGTACGATATAGTCACTGGCCAGGTGAAGTCCACTACCTCAGCCCTGTTGGCTGATACACCGAAAGGTCCTACGGAGAAGTCTGCCTCCTAAGTAAACCCCGCAATAGAAACAATATTGTACAGGTGTGAGATTGATGAAAGTGCGGAGATTAGTCACAAAATAATAAGGTAATGAGACATTTCTTATTTTCCTTCTGGTGATAGTTTGAATATATCCTCAAGCTGGTACATTCCATAGTCCATTGTCTCTCGTGCATACTACAGGCCAGTAACTCTACCGTTTTACGTTTTCACGCTGCTACAATTGAAGTTGTCACTTAACTAATAACCTGATCACTAAACACACGGCCGATAAAAAAACTCTCACCTTGTTTACTGTTGACGCTTCATACCACTTACCTCTCTGCTCACCATGCCTATCATTCCCGACCACGACCCGTCATCTTGCTCAGAGCCAAACGTCCCATCAGCTGGATGCACGTACTTGTACCTACGGTAGGGAAATGATGCTTCTTTAGAACACATCAGAAGAAGACTTGCAGAGAATCAGAAGGCAGTCTATTTTTGTTTTTATTTGAATAAAATGTCCCCCGTATTCAGTGCACTAGTGGACATAATTTCTTAACCAGGGGTAATTTGTTCATAACCATTTGTCTGTCTATTTCCTCCATCCAGTTCTCATCACCATGCACTTTCCACGCACCTCTCTCCATCTAGAACTATCTTCCCAGCACTTTCGAACAGCATTTTCCATCGAGTATTTCCCACTGAGCACTCTCCTCACAGAACTATCAAGTACTTTCAACCCATGCAGCACTTTCCACCCAGCGCCTCCTATCCGACACTTTCCACTCAGACCTTTTCATCCAGCACTCACAACCTATAAATCCCCACCCATCAACATGCTACAATCCTTACAAGACTCTCCGCCGATTAATCCAATACTCTCCACCCTATCAGAACCTGTAATATACACAAGTTAATAAATGTAAGCAATTTACACCTCTGGGTTCGAACAGGGCCACCACGGTTAGTACTCAGGCAGTCAGGTAGCCAGTCATATTCCATCCAACATTCTCCATCCAACACTCTACCTAGCACTTCCCATCTATCAAATCTCCAGTCATCAAATTTTACTCATCACCCGTAACCACCAATGCAACACTATCCACCCAGCACCCTTCACCCATCACTCTCAACTCATTGCTATCTACCAGGCACCCTCCACCCACCACTCTTAACTCATTACTATCTGCCAGGCACCCTCCACCCGCCACTCTCTACACATCGCTCTAAAGCCAACACTTAATACCACACCCTTTTCATCCGGCAGTCTCCACCCAGTAATTTCCATCCAGAACAACCCAACCAGCACTGTCCACCCATCTGTCTCCATCCATTACTGATCATGGAACACTTTCCACCATACCGGTAACTCTTTTCTTCTCGGAATTATCCACCCAGGAGTCTCCATCCAAAGCTGTTCACTTATTCATTCACTCACCACTCTCCACCTATTGCTCTCTATTCAACTTTTTTAAATCAATGCTCGCCCCATGATCATTCTCCCCTCATCAATTTTCTTACCTCAACTCTCCACCCGCCACGTTCTGTCAATCAATTATTAACTCATCAATTTTTACACATCACCTCAATCCCTCAATCCAATGCTATACCCCAATAACTCATCATCCATTACAATACACCCGGAACTTTCCACCAATCATTCTTCACATACCACTATCACTCTCTATGAACTAAATGTTACATAATACGTCTTTGAGATAAATGTATAGTATATCAGGTGCCTATAGGAGAGCTCAGGTTCTCAACTGGCTCAGCTATGTTAATATTGTTATTATTATCCACTCTGTCTCTGTGTTTTTCTGGCTAATATAAACTGTTTCAATTCAATTCAATTTATGAATGCAACACTCTTCATCCATCTCTCCTCACCCAATAGTTCTTGCCCACTAAGCCATCACTCTGTACCCAACAACTGTATGTATAACATTTATCCACTATTCAAATCTACACCCATTAACTCTCAGCTCACGTGAAATTAAGGCCTTGTGATAGGTACTCCAGCTTGTTACTCTTGCGACCCTTGGCACCATTCTGGGCGTGGACCTCCTCTGCTGCCACGACAAGGGTTGGTCGGTTAAGAAATCTACAGTAAAGGGCAGATGAAGTTTTTGAAATAATGATGTTTAGTATTAGGGAAATAGAAGAAAACAATCAACATTTAAATGAATATAAGATGTGATACCAAGATGGCTGTAGTATTTACGAGAAAGTTGCTAATTTCCTATATTGTTTCTGCAGTATTTTCGTTGATGCGTGTTATTGCTAGGGAGTTGCAGGTGTTTGCTATTGAACAAGGAATAAAGTCAGTCTTTTGGGCAGAGAAAAGTAATTTTACATATTAATGGGACCTCTGAAATAGAGAATACTTTGTAACATTTCGTAAGAGTTTTAAAAACTATAGAGGACGTAAAAAATTCATACAAGAAGAGATGATGATTACTGTGTTCATCTTAACATTAAAATACATTAAAATGCGACTTAACATGACCAAGATCATTATGATAATGGATTCAAAATAATAAATACAATTATAATGGCAGTTTGCACACACTCTTCAAAGAAAGTTGATAAACCCTTAAGATGTGAATTTCGATCGGAAGTATCAGTGATGCCACTGACGGCTCAAGTCTAATAAGTACCTCTCGCTGTACTTACTTGGAGTATTTGTCAGGGAAAAGCGGCAAGTGGGTAGTGAGGGTGAGACCTCGCTGGGGCGTCCAGAAGGCAAGACGCACAGCTCGGTCCTCTGGAGAACTGTATGGTAAGTGTATGTACACATTGCACCTGTGAATAATACTTTCACTATAAAACTGTATTGGTAATACTTTCAGGATAACAAGTACAGTATGCTTCTTCTTCGAGGTAATTTTTTTGTATTAACACTGCTTCCTAAATCAGCCCCAGCATTTTTTTATGTGCAAAATTTGGGCACTACTTATCATTCTTTGATAAGTAGTGCCCAAACTCCCATTTATTAGTGTATAGTAAATAACTTTAATATTACTTCTTCAATGATTAAGTCATAATCACATAAACAAGATTTACACATAACATTACATAGAAGTGTAAAATTAGCAAATTTGAAATACAATGCACTATATACTTCAATGTCTCAGTTGCGTCTTCCACAATGACGACCATAGCGTTCATCCTGGAAAAGGTCCTGTGGATGTAGCGTAGGTCAGGGAGAGGCAGGTGAGTTACGGCGAGGAGTCTCGTCGACCACACCAGGAGGTGGCCCTTGAGGGACCACTCGGCGAAGGCGGCGAGGAAGGTTGGGTCGTCGCTCACCACCACCACCGTCACGCACCATGACACCTGCCGCAGCTGTTGACGTCAACATGGTAGAAGTTATGTGAGACTGACCTACCCGCCTCAGTAGTAATGTGAGTGACCTACTCGCCTCATTAGCAATGTGAGAGTGACCTACCCGCCTCATTAGTAATGTAAGAGTGACCTACCTGCCGAGCCTCGTCGACCACCCGGGAGAGCTGCGTCACGTTAGCGTCCTTGCCGTCCACTGCCACCTCGAACAGCCCCACACCACAAGGGTTCCGGAACTGAGCCAAGAAGTCCTGCAAAATTATTGTATCCCTTACACTGAAATACATAATTTCGTTTATTTGTATCTTTTTTGGGGTACTGCTAGTGGAATATTATGACGACGACAATGACAGCCACGCCCACTTACCGTGAAGACAGCGGTGGCGAAGGTTTTGCCATCTGTAAAGAAGAACGTTGAACACTGAGGATTGGACGCTGTGGTTAACACGGTTGTCAGCCATGCATGGGGTACTGCTCTAGTCTTTGATGTGCCTGAGGAAAGAAAATATTATTAGATGCATAGATTCAATATATACTTGTATATGCAAATAAAACACTGTAGGTGCGGTGATACATAAGAACATAAGAATGGAGGAAACTGCAGCAGGCCGATTGGCCCATACTGGGTAGTCCCATTTACACCCAACCCCTATTGCTCATATATCCATCCAACCTATGTTTGAAGCTACCCAGCGTATTCGAGTTAATGATGATGTTTGGTAACTTGTTCCAGTCGTCCGCTACTCTATTTCCAAACCAATGTTTACCTATTTCGCTCCTAAATCTAAATTTTTCTAGTTTAAAACCATTGTTACGAGTTCACTCCTGGTTGGATAGTTTGAGTACCTTTGTAATGTCCTCTTTGTTTAGCCCTGACATCCATTTATACACCTCACTCATGTCGCCCCTCATTCTACGTCTCTCGAGGGAGTGCAAATTATGATGCATTAACCTCTCTCTGTACTCAAGGTTCCAAATGCCCGGGATTAGTCTTGTCATTCTCCTCTGAATTCTTTCAAAGGATTCTATATCCATTCTGTAATACGGTGACCAGAACTGAACTGAATAATCCAAGTGAGGTCTCACAAGCGCTAGATATAATTATAAGATGACCTCGCTAGTCTTGTAACTAACACTCCTTTGTATGAAACCGAGTACTTTATTAGCCTTGTTTCGAGCAAATACACATTGTTTACTTGCCTTAAGATTCCTACTTATCATTACTCCTAAATCTCTCTCACAGTCGGATTTCTCAATAACATCGTTGTTCATCTGGTATCTGGTTTCCCTGTTTTCATCTCCGATACTGAGTACTTTACATTTGTCCACATTGAATTTCATCTGCCATTTTTCAGACCCTTCAAAATTTTTTTTTAGATTTTCCTGTAGTTTTGCGGAGTCCTCGTCAGATTTAATTACACGTCCTATTTTAGTGTCATCAGCAAATTTACTTATGTTGCTGTCTATGCCGATATCTATGTCGTTTATGTATATAATAAATAATAATGGTCCAAGTACTGAGCGTTGGGGAACTCCACTAGTGACCTTATCGCAATGAATTTGTCCCGTTAGTTCAGTCCCTTAAATTATTAAATATGAATATTGTTTTTAAGTATGACTACTATTACCAACATATTAATCAAGAATAGCCCAACATTGAATGTAAATGGAATACAGCCTTAACAACATCAACCTAGAGAAGTCGACTTGTGAAAGAGACCTAGGGGTACTTGTAAGCCCGGACCTACGGCCTAGAAAACAGTGCGTTAATGTTCGAAATAAGGCAAACAGAGTATTGGGTTTTATATCTAGAAGTGTAAGTAACAAGAGTGCAGAGGTCTTATTGCAACTATATCTTGCGCTAGTCAGGCCGCACCTCGATTATGCGGTTCAGTTCTGGTGCCCCTATTATAGAATGGATATAAATTCACTAGAGTCGGTGCAGCGAAGAATGACAAAAATGATTCCGGGACTTAGAAACCTTCCATATCAGGATAGGTTAAAGAAACTTAACTTGCATTCCCTAGAAAGACGAAAAGTGCGGGGAGATATGATAGAAGTATTTAAGTGGGTGAAAGGAATCAATAAACGGGATATAGATAAAGCTCTTATAATATCCGAGCAGGATAGGGCTCGGAGCAACGGATTCAAGTTGGATAAGTTTCGGTTTAGGAGGGAGATAGGAAGAAACTGGTTCACAAATAGGGTGGTGGACGAGTGGAACAAGCTTAGCAACTTTGTAGTAAGTGCGGGAACTCTGGAAAGTTTAAAGAGGAGGCTAGATAGATTCATGGATGATAGAGAGTGGTAGTAACTCTCGACAGGAGCTGCCATACACAGGCCAACCGGCCAACAAAAAAAATTCGCCTCCGTATGACACACCCTACTAGGGGAGGGTACCAATCCAGTAGTGTGTCTTAGTGTGGGAGGAAACGACATAGGAAATAGGGTGTGTCATACGGAGGCGAATTTTTGTTTTTGAGTTTGAAAAATCGGCCCATGGTATTAATGATGTAGTTCTATGTGCAGAATCATGTGATATCTTCAGATTTGAAAAGTTTTCATTTTTTGCTAGGTAAATTTTAACTTGAAATCTTATGAAAATTCAGTATTCCCACCCTTTTACCAACACCACTAAATAGCTTATTTAAAGTAAAGTAAATGTATCAAGTTAATTTATTAGGATGAAAATGATCCAGAATAGTGAAACGAATGATCTTGACACATTTATTAAATTTAATATTCCTTTAGAAAACAAAATCATCAAATACAAAAACCGGTTTTACTACTACGACCCGGTGTTGCTGCACACCATAGAGAACATGTCTTTCTTGCTTCTGTTTCTACTCATCACCTCCCTGCTGACCACCTGAGCACGGATGTAGCCTTCCCTACTCTCCTGGCTGTACACGTGAATGTTGGCCTCGCTCACTTGCTGTACACAACGCTCTATACTCTGGGTGTGCGAGGGCCAGGCAGGGACATGCATGGGGTTGTCCAGGAAAGCTCTGACTTGAACATTGGTGAGGCTGCAGGTAAGAGGGGGCTCACTGCCAGCCTCGATGTTATCCAGATCTATGAGATCAGTGAGGGTCTTGGCACCTAGATTGACTTCAGGAGTCTTCCTGACCCTGAAGGAATCGTCACCAACTGATTCGTCAAGCCCAGATCCTCTCATAAGTCTCATATCCAAGATCTTTTTGACTGCCACTCTTCTCTCCTCCTCATCCTTACTACAGAGCATTGTCTGCAGAACTGCCTCGGGATGAGCATACCAGGAAAATCTCCTCACAGTCTGCTCCACAATCTGAACAACCTTCCTTGGCTGACTCCTCAGGAGCTCAAGCTGGAAGAGAACATGCCTCGACCTTTCGGAGAACGATGACTTGACCTTTGGTGTTGAACCACTTGCGCAGACACTCACGATGAATTGGACGTCAATAAGTCTCAGGTTGTGAAGCTGGTTCCCTTTCAGTTTATGATGAGCGACCCAAATTCTGCAGAACCTGAGAGCCGTTGTGAGCCACCTAATGAGACTGGACCTATCTGCAGGTAAAGCAAGTCTATCAGGCATGACCCCCAGTTTGATGGCACTGCAAATCATGTAAACCATAGTACTGGTCAGTACTCAGGCTCGTCACGACAGCAGGCAAGCTCAACGAGTGAGGGCCAACTGTGATTTTTTCAAAGCTCGATTTATTTCTAATCCAGTGGCAGAGTCCAGCATCTTGCCAAGAGACCAGACCATCTGTTGTTTGAAGAGTTCGGCCATCCAGCTCCTGATCAGATGTCTGAGTGGCAACTCGTTGGTGCGGAGGTCACAAACAATCCAGACCAGCTTCCCTCCCCAATCTTCCGCTCTATCCACTGTGTATGACTTCTTGCCACCCCTGTGCTCCAAAGTTGAAAGGTCCCCTCCAATGGCCTGCAGGGTTCACGTTTCCTCTCTCTGAGCCAGTTCAGCTGTTATCTGCCACTATCTCAGCTGGTTTCCTGTTGTCACCTTTCCGGAGTGAAATGCCACAACATTTCCTGGTTCACTGCAGCAGGAGTAGTGTTCTCCTTCATGGTAGGAACAACGTGTCAGAATCTCCAACTTTCATGAACACTTAGTGTCATCCTTCTCCCATCAAAGAACAAACAATTGATTCCATTTTCTCTATCCCTTTATCAAACTCCTCTTTCTAGGTTTCACGATGCGGCTTCTTCCTGAGCTCTCCATTTTGTTATGATCTATCACCAGGTGAACATCATCAGGTGTTATCAAACCACCGGGTCAACCCAGGCAGCTGTTGCTATCTCTGCAGTTTCCTCTGAGACCAGTGTGTGGTGTCGCATGCTGGCCAGAGCTATGCTCGATATCTTTCCTATTTCGAATCTTATGCCTGAAGGTTTGGGGATCTGGGCTATTTTCGGGTTAGGGACAAGTCACCATTCTCCTGGTCAGCACCTTCCTCGGATCAGCCATGGGGGAAGTCATTAAACTCTGAATCAGCTTGACTCAATCATCGGCCTTTTACTCAATTCTGGCCTTCTCAAGTCTCTCTTCCTCGGCAACTCTTTCTCCTCTTCTGTCTCTCTCTGTGGCAGCCTTCCTGTCTTGACTCGAATATCTTGCTAGAAATCATGAGAGTTCTTATACTGCCAGTCTTCTCTCTGTGCTTTGACAAATGCCAGTTCGATCACAGGAATCTTTCAGTTCACGCTTGCAAATACAGGAGAGGTGGGCCTCGGATTTACAGTCACGATCGCACCAAACCTTCAGGACAGAGAACAATTGGGCACTCCTGTAAAGTAATTAAGGGCCAAATAACTGGTCCAGTTGCTTGGCAAAGCTGTCCTAATCGGGTAAGTTTTCTCTCCCAAGAGAGATATTCTGCCTTTTTCTCCCAACTGGCTAGCAGTCTCACTAATCTTTCTTGACTTGTTATGCACTGGAGGCTTGAACCGAGCGTTAGCCAGAGTGTACTGTGCCAAGACAGCTTTGGTCATATCACTGGCAATGTCTTTTGTTTGTGTAAGTTCTTTTTGGTTCTTTTTCACTGATTTGCCTGATTAAACACTGCATTCAAAGCATTCTCAATGTAGGCAACTCCGACTTCAGGAGCTCTCTCCAGACCCAAGATAGTGACTGAGATGGTTGATTTCGGTTCCTCGTCCTGACACAAGCAGCCATCGCAAATATCAACTTATAAATGCATCAGGATCTGAAACAGAAAAAAAATATTGTTAGTTGGGTTGTTAAAGAACAAGCCAGAAAGCAATGTTCACTATTTAATTGTAATGCACTAATGCAGCTGTACGTTAGATTTGATAAATTTCGCTAAAATTTACCTAGCAAAGGTTGCAAAATATTGAAACTGAAATTATTTTCGTTTATATACACAGAATTCCAACAAAAAGTAATGGGCCATTAGCTTTAGCTGATCTTCCTCCTATGACACACCCCTAACACCTAACACCCTATTCCTACGTTTCCTATCTTCGCACAAAAGCCCTATCTACAAACCTCACCTGGCTGTCCCCAACTACCACGACCTTACCTGTGGGCAGGGTTTGTACAACTGCTCTCTTTCTCCCCCTTGATCCATACCGTCCTGCCTCTTCTTCTTCTCGCCAGCTTCCCAGCACCTGGTAAGAGTTACACACTCCACACCCTGGTCAGCTTTCCTGAGCCTGACCCTAGTCCCCTTGGAGACTACCACTCTCACTTGACCTCCTTCGCAGGTGTCCTGCTAGGCAGGACACCTACCTGAAGGAGTTCCGTCCTGAGGGCTTCATTTTTCCCCTTTAGAGTGTCAACTCCCCTCCTCAACTGCCCCAGCTGCCTTAACAGAGTGGTAAGGAGGTCGTCTTTCCCCACACTCCTCCTCTTCCCTAAGACACAACGATCCAAGGCGGCCATTTATCTTAGTTTTCTAACGGGAGCACTTTTGGGCACGACCTTTCTCTGGTGGTCAGAGGTCAACTGACTAGTTACGTCGCCCTTTCGCTCCTTTGTGAGTGTGGTAATGTTGGCGTGCAGATTAGTAGATGTCGTAATAGACCACCTCAAGTTTAGTAAGGTCACCCTCTGTACTTAGGCCTCTCTCGGTCCTTGTAATTCATTTGCCTTTAGAATATGTGAATAAAGACGCAAGCTAAGGTGCGCTGTTGTTTCCTTTCGTGTGATATTATAAAGATTTATCTTATATATATATATATATATATATATATATATATATATATATATATATATATATATATATAATATATATATATATATATATATATATATATATATATATATATATATATATATATATATATATATATATATATATATATATATATATATATATATATATATATCTTCAGCAATGGACTTGTTACGTGGAAAGCATAGTTTCATAAGGAAAAAGAACATAACAAAATAAGGAGTCTGCAATAGGCCGGTTGGCCTGTGCATGGCAGCTCCTGTCGAGAGTTACTACCACTCTCTATCATCCATGATTCTATCTAGCCTTCTTTTGAAACTTTCCAGAGTTCCCGTACTTACTACAAAGTTGCTAAGCTTGTTCCACTCGTCCACCACCCTATTTGTGAACCAGTTTCTTCCTATCTCCCTCCTAAACCTAAACTTATCCAACTTGAATCCGTTGCTCCGAGTCCTATCCTGCTCGGATATTATAAGAACTTTATCTATATCCCCTTTATTGATTCCTTTCACCCACTTAAATACTTCTATCATATTTCCCTGCACTCTTCGTCTTTCTAGGGAATGCAAGTTTAGTTTCTTTAGCCTATCCTGATATGGAAGGTTTTTAAGCCCCGGAATCATTTTTGTCATTCTTCGCTGCACCGACTCTAGTGAATTTATATCCATTCTATAATAGGGGCACCAGAACTGAACCGCATAATCGATGTGTGGCCTGACTAGCGCAAGATATAGTTGCAATAAGACCTCTGCACTCTTGTTACTTACACTTCTAGATATAAAACCCAATACTCTGTTTGCCTTATTTCGAACATTAACGCACTGTTTTCTAGGCCGTAGGTCCGGGCTTACAAGTACCCCTAGGTCTCTTTCACAAGTCGACTTCTCTAGGGTGATGTTGTTAAGGCTGTATACATTATAAGTATTTATTCTTCCAATATTAACTACACTGAACTTGCTGGTGTTGAATTTCATTTGCCATTTTTCAGACCACCCCTGCAGTTTATTCAGATCCTCCTGTAATGCATTTGCATCCTGCCCTGAATTAATCTGCCGCCCTATTTTGGTGTCATCCGCAAACTTGCTTATGTCACTACTGATCCCAGTATCTAGATCGTTTATGTAGATTATGAACAAGAGTGGGCCTAGTACTGACCCCTGGGGAACCCCACTGGTTACACGGCACCCACTCAGATTTAACACCATCTACGCTGACCCTCTGCGTTCTATCGGTGAGCCATGATTTTATCCAATTTACAACTTTCCCCTCGATGCCATGAGCCTTAATTTATCTCAGAAGCCTCTGATGCGGTACTCTGTCAAATGCTTTGCTAAAGTCTAAGTAAATAACATAGTAATTTTCGTCATTATCTACTACCTCGAAGACTTTCCTAAGAAAACGTTAGCAGATTTGTTAGACAAGATTTTCCCTTTGTAAACCCATGTTGAGAGTCGTAGATTAATTTGCTTTTCTCTAGATGCGATCGGATGCTATCTGCTATAATTGATTCAAGAAATTTCCCCACTACTGACGTCAAACTGATCGGCCGGTAATTTGACGCTGATGCTCTGTCTCCCTTTTTGAATATGGGTACTACATTTGCCTGTTTCCAAAAGTCTGGCACAACTCCAGTATCTAATGATTTTGTAAATAAGTTTACGAGGGGTCCGCTAATCTGTTCCCTACACTCTTTCAAGACTGGCGGGAAAATTTCATCCGGCCCTGGGGATTTTATTTTCTTTAGTTTATTTATCTTCTTAAGAACATCCTCTTTTCTGATAGTGATATTCTTTAATTTCTCTTCTTCCTCTCCCTTAAATATCAGTTCCACCTCTGGAATTTCATCTCAAATTTCTTCTGTGAAAACTGATAAGAGTAGCTGTTCAATGCTTTGCTCATTTCTTCACTGCCATTTATCACTTCTCCCCTCCCTGACTTTAAGGGCCCAACTTTGTCCTTGACCTTTGTCTTATATACCTGGAAAAATCCCTTTGGATTCGCCTTGGATTCTCTTGCTATTTTGATTTCATAGTCTCTCTTTGCTTTCCTTACATTTTTCTTAACATTCCTAGATAGTTCATTATACCTATTTCTGAGCTGCTCCTCCCGTCCCTTTAATTTCTTATATATTCCTTTCTTTATTCCTATCTCATGTTTAAGTTTTCTCGTCATCCACCTTGGCTCATTCTTATTTGACCTAATTTTTCTGTATGGTATATTTTGTTCTTGTGCTTTATGTAGTATACTAGTGAATATATTATAGTCATGATCAATTGTTATGTCATCTATGACCTCACCCCTTCCTACTGGGGACTGACGTGACTGTTCCCAGGTGACCTCACCTAGGTACCTTCTTAACCCCTGATAATCCGCCAACCGAAAGTTTGGGACTCTGACCATATTGTCATTGTTTTTTGTTTCCCAATTTAGGGTGAACCTGATTTCTCTGTGATCACTGTTACCTAGTTCTTCCCCTACTGTGATATTCTGATAATATTTTCTTTATTTGTTAATACTAGGTCTAATATATTGTCACCTCTAGTAGGTTCTGTAATTAGTTGTTTCAAAAAATTGTCCTGTACTGCGTCTAGGAAGTCTTCAGATTCATAGTCACCTACAATGTTGTCCCAGTCAATATTTCTAAAGTTGAAATCCCCCATAATGCATAGGTTGATATATTTTGCTGCCCTACTCATTTCCTGCCATATGGGCTGAGCTGCTTCTTTGCCAAGACTTGGGGGCCTGTAAATCACTCCCATAATTAGTTTTTCTCTTCCTTCCGTGATTTCTACCCACACAGACTCGGTTCCTATTTCACCCTTTATTGAATTATTTATACAACTTTTTAATGTATCCTTGACGAAGAGTGCGACCCCTCCCCCCTTCCTACCTTCCCTGTCCTTGTGAAAAAGGTTGTACCCTTTTATGTGGTACTCTGATAAAAAAATTTTGCTCGCCAGATTCATCCAAGCTTCGGTGATTGCTATGACGTCTACATTCTCGGTACATACAACCGCTCTCAGCAAGTCTATTTTATTTTTAACGCTCCTACTGTTTGTATAGTATACATTTAAACCTACCCTTCCCTGGTCCTGTTTTACCCCTTGTCCTGAGCAACTAATTTTACTTCCCAGGACCTGCTTGTTTTTTTACTCCCACTTTCCCCGACCTCTCTCTACTGGCGAAACCCCCCCCCTCCCTTCGGAGAGACAATTTCACTCTCCAGGGATGCAGACAACGTCTTTACCCCCTCACGAGACAAGTACATAAGAACATAAGAATGGAGGAAACTGCAGCGGGCCTATTGGCCCATACTGGGCAGTCCCGTTTACACCCAACCTCTATTGCTCATATAAGCATCCAACCTATGTTTGAAACTATTCAGCGTATTCGAGTTAATGATGATATTTGGTAACTTGTTCCATTCATCCACCACTCTGTTTCCAAACCAGTGTTTACCTATTTCCCGCCTAAATCTAAATTTGTCTAATTTAAAACCATTGTTACGAGTTCGCTCCTGGTTGGATAGTTTGAGTACCTTTGTAATGTCCCCTTTGTTTAGCCCTGCCTTCCACTTGTACACCTCTATCAGGTCGCCCCTCGCTCTACGTCTCTCGAGGGAGTGCAAATTAAGATGCTTTAACCTGTCTCTATACTCAAGGTTCCTAATGCCCGGGATTAGTCTTGTCATTCTCCTCTGAATTCTTTCCAAGGATTCTATATCCATTCTGTAATACGGTGACCAGAACTGAACTGCGTAATCCAGGTGTGGTCTCACAAGAAGATACAGTTTTAGGATGACCTCGCTAGTCTTGTAACTAACACTCCTTTGTATGAACCCAAGTACTTTATTAGCCTTGTTACGAGCAAAAACACATTGTTTACTTGGCTTAAGGTTCCTACTTATCATTACTCCTAAATCTCTCTCGCAGTCGGATTTCTCTATGTCATCGTTGTTCATCTGGTATCTGGTTTCCCTGTTTCCATCTCCTATACTGAGTACTTTACATTTGTCCACGTTGAATTTCAGTGTACTCCGTCGCGACTGTACAGGTAGTCGTTGCCATAGAATTGTTGCCAGCTATCAATGAATGCCCAACCATTGTTTGCACAATGTTTTTCCAGTCGGCAATTTATAGCAATTGCCCTGGACAGCCATTCACGACCAACCCCTTTTCTAGGCAAGACACCACATACTATCGGGATCCCTCCCCTATCTCTAATCTTCCCCAGCGCCTCCCTATACCTCTTGAAACGTTCCTCACTCCTAACCTTTCCTATGTCGTTTCCTCCCACACTAAGACACTACTGGATTGGTACCCTCCCCTGACAAAACCCTGTCTAACCTCTCGGCTACATGCTCTATCCCAGCCCCAGGAAAACACACCCTAGAAAATACCATAGAAAATACAAACATCTTGACGTTAGTGATTAAAGAAACCAAACTTATTCAGGAAGTTTGTGTTTTCCCTGGTTCTCCTCTTCGTTATATATATATATATATATATATATATATATATATATATATATATATATATATATATATATATATATATATATATATATATATATATATATATATATATATATATATATATATATATATATATATATATATATATATATATATATATATATATATATACACATATTTATATATATATGTATACATACGTAAAATAAATGGTAAGTGACCATAAATGTTAGTTGCCTCGGCAAAATTTATGAATTCCCAATCGTAGATGAATCCCTCTTTGAATGAGAGAACTTTCATCCCGGTCCTCCTTGCCTGGCCTTCCTCCAGTATACACACAGTTTAAAACAAATATTGTGGTTAGTCTTATTATTACCATACGGGAGTGGCAGCTGGGCGACCGTAACAGCAAGGAGCAGTACCATCAACAAAGGTGTCGTCATCTCTACCGTCTACCACTGTGAAACAACAAACAAAAAGTAAGATTTTATAAGATATTTAGTTGTTAAAAGTTCGAAATATAAATTTATTAAATCTTGATTTTGTGTTCTTATAATTTATTGATACAGGTTTTATTCATAACAGTAACCAACTTCGCACTTCAATTTCTGTCTTATTAAGATTTGGAGAACTTCATTTTGTTCTTTACTCGTTGTTTATTCCATTTTTATGTTTCCATTGTATTTACTTTGCCGTTTTATTTCTATGAATTCCTCTTATGATAGTTATTGCGATAACCGAAATGTTAGCAATGAAAATAGGATAAATATGAGGAGGTCCATCTATATCCCAGCCTTGGTAATGTTGTAACAAATATGTTTTTTTTATCCATTTGTTCACTAGTTATTTTTCGGCATTATTCTTTAATTATCTTTTCTTACTCTTAGTTTTCTTTCTTTGGCATAGAGAGTGGGTGGAGGTGCGGGAGTGAGGGCGGGAGACAGAGAGAGATGACACTGGATGGATGGAGAAATATGGCATAATTGGTGTACTTTTCTTTCATCACACAATCGTAGGGACAGGAGGAAGACATGCATGGAGGAGGAATAACAGTCTTTACATAACATGAAAGCATTTATTATACTGTCTTTATACCGTCTGGTTCAGAGTCTCTTATGCTCAAGTGTTTATAATTACTCAATGGGTAGTTTCACTTACTAATTTTAAATCAAGTCTTAACTCAGGACAATGGGGAGGGAATTGATGACACTTTTAAGGGTGTCTGTATTTATTTAACATTCATAAAGAAGGACAAACAGCCTTCCTAGCTATCTTCACAATATAACAACGTTTAAAGGGAATTTACTTAAACGTACACTTAATTATATATCTCGCCATGATAAATCCACCGGCGGATACACTTGTTCCAGGGTATGGAAAGCACATGTCTTACCCAATCAGCTCAACTGTGCCTATGACGTCACACTCACAGGTTACTGTGATTGGGTTACTGTGTATGCACACACAGGCACTGACAGTACAGGCACTGCTTTTGGGGGGAAATGTTGGCTAAGCTGAATTTTTATGCCAATTTTCTCAACATATCATTGTTACAATTTTATGAATTGTAAAAATAAAAGTAGGTGGCAATACATAATTGTAATAGCCCCTGTTTCATCAACAGAAAGATTAGATAAATGGGATAATTCATTTTATTTCTATACTAATTCACCCCTTGTAACTTTCCACTGGCTATGAGGTGACATGATCAGAGCACGTGATAAGGCGTGCCCATGGGAACCAGCGTCATATTATGCTGAGTTAAGGCATTACTTGTCGGCCTTTCTGGCCACCTAAAGAGGGAATTACTACTCAACCCCTCACACAAGAAGGACGTGATTAAACGGTCTATTTACATAGGCCCCGTCCTTCTCTTAACACTCATAGCTACAGTGATTAAGTTAAGGTTGATTTATACTCTGGAATTGTATCAACAGCAGTTCCTCAATAAAAGGAGGAACAGCCAATTGGGTTTCGCTACTCTAACCTAATATGATATAAATGTACCAGCCTAGTTAACTTCAACAGAACCTATAGTTAACAGGCTATAACATATGGTGGCAGCAAAGTGTGGTACTGATACGACATTCCGGTCTGAATACACATTTTACATACCAAGGCGTCAGGGTTTACCGAAACAAGAAAACAATAAACAGTGACTTATTACATGAAATATCCTAGTGTATTGCTATATCCCGTAGTGAGACGATTATAGTTGAGTGTTTTCATTCTGTCTCCCAAAGTGGTGTGCAGAATTATTTACAATAACTGCTACTGATTTATTGTTGACTTGCTACCATACGGCTAGTTAGTAATACCCCTGTTTCGCGACAATTGGTGGCGGTCAGGAAGAGAGCATGAAAAGCGTTGCCACCGTTTGACCGCCGCTTACAGTGTTGCAAGTATACCAGCAAATTTCAGGGTTTACTAACATGGGACCTTTCACAAGTGTCTGGACGACTGTTGTGGCTTCGTGATAGATGATTGCATTTCTTCCTGTGCCCCAGAGAGTCCTTTATAAGCAGGGCTTCTGAGGGTTTGGGCACACAGTAGGCGACATCGTAGCAGCGATAGGAGACCTGATTCTTCGTCGTCAGCAGTTTGGAAACCTGTGGAAGGTACTCCCCTGTCGTGAAGTGGATTCACCCGGCGTTTGTCATTGCAGGCGTCTAGTGGTTGCTAGGTGATCACACTCAAGAGGAGCGCACGCTAACCGACTTTGGGAGGGCGGCAGGACCCATCCACTCACCACACCCTACCTCAGCCTACAGCTTTGGATCGCGTTTTCTATGCAGACGTCCAACTCCGGCATTAGGTATTTAAAGGTTCACATAATTTATACACACATTTACATAGTCAACTGCATATCTTCACACTGATAGGACATCGGGTAGGCTATATTGTTGTTGTAAGTGTCTTACTTATTTTAATACGTACAGACTTTATATGTTTTTCAGTGGTTAATACCAGTTCCTGTAAATGAGAGGCAAGTGTGTTGTTCTTACTGTAAATCATTGTGTGACCCATTTGACACTTCATGGATAAATTTTCAAAGTTATGGTCTGAGGACATTGCTGATTTAGTGGAGCCTTTTGCTGACGATTCACATATAGATGATAAACGTCACGTTTCTACTGCAGAGGTTACATTAGGGGGGGAGCCAGAAGCACAGTTTGACGATTCTGTCAAGAGTAGTGAGGATCTTATAGAGAAGTCATTTGACTATTTAAACCATCTGACCCTACGATCTGGTAATCAGTATAGTACCTCGCCTGATAAATCACAGGCTGTTCCTCGTCCTCTTCCGAGTTACAGTGTGTCAACTAACTTGGCGTTACTTGCCCCTTTGACTGAGCCTTCAGTTAGGAGTAAGCTTGGTAGAATGACTGCTTCTAACGCTAATACAGCTTCTTCTAGCGCTAATATGGCTGCAGGTAACGCGAATATGTCCACTAACCCCGCGAATGTGTTTCACGTGATTCCACGAGGTGATCAGGTAAGTGATTTTACTGGTCAGGATGATTACAGAATCACGCAATTCATCCGTGCATGCGAAGATACAATGCGCAACATACACCTTACGGATGATTGTGAGAAGAAAGCGTTCGTGCGTTCCCATATCCCGCAGGGTTCATTTGCTAGTACGCACCTGACTGCGTATGGTTTGACGGAACCCGATTATGAAAACTTCAAGCGGACTCTAATTGGTATTTTCGAGTCAGGGTCCCACTTGGGTCAGTCGCAATGGATCTTTCGCTGGCTTGATCGATTAGCCCCGGCGGTGCACACAAAATCCCCGATGGGGGCTGTCTCTATTGCTGGAGAGGTCAGACAAGACATGGAAGCAACTTTCCGCGGATCAAAGTGGTACGACGACGAGGGTGAGATGTCCGCAGAAAACGTGGAAACTTTAATTGAGTTGGTTAGTTTTCTGATGATGGTTCGTCGCCCCATCTATGGTCGAAGCCAGGAAGTGGAATTTGTTCTGCCTACTGTCATGGTGGATTACGCTAACAAGCTGGCACCTAAGATCACTGGACCTCTGACAGCACGTACTTCCCAGGCTACGGCGCCTCCCCCGGGGGCGCAAATGCAGCCGTTGGCTCCGATCGCACCTCAACACCAGGGTTACAAGCATCGACGATCTTTAAGGTGTACCCATTGTAATTAAAGGGGTCATTGATGATTGTTACCAGATCCAGGGTGGTGGTGTTAGAGTACCGGAGAGAACCCATCCCCCGACAGGCGATAGGCAGTAGCAGGGAGCGCCAAGGACGTCCACGGAGGCGGTTAAGACTACGTCTCCACCTGGCCAAAGATCAGGAGCGTGGTGTGCATTCCACCGGTCAGCATCTCACAGCACAGATGAGTGTGACATAATGATAAAGGCCAGGGGTGTGGACTCTGGATTACCCCCAGTAACACAGCAGCGTAAAGCGCTCTGTTACCAGGATAAGAAGTCGTGGGAAGGCCAGCACCTGTCAAAAAAACGAGGGGGATAGGTACATTGGTGCCTACTTCTCACAACACTTCTGTGGCAGCCTCATTAGTAGCGGCTCACGGGTTCGATTCCCGGGCCGGTGGAAGTTGTTTGGACATACTTCCTAGCCCCCATTAGTCCCTGTTCACCAAGTAGTAAAGTAGGTACCTGGTGTAAATCGAAAGTTGCGAATTCGTATTGAGGGAGTTGGTGGAGCTTCCAATAACTTGATGACATAAACCATTGACTCTTCAGGCTTCTACGCCCTTAACTCATGAGACATAAAAGCAAGCATGAACTTAGCATGCTTCCCTGTTGGGCACTGTAATACCCTTCTGCGCTTTACCTTACACAAGGATGTAGAGGGGGTGCCCAATAAATAATAATAATAATAATAAAAAAATTAGTAGCGGCGCTAAGTAAAGTGGAAGTGTTGTCAGTACCGGTGAGAGTGGGAGAAATCAGATTGGCTCTGGATATAGACACGGCTGCATGCGCGAATGTTTTAGCCTTGACATCGTAGATTCCCTCACCGAGATTTTTTATGGAGACCTACTGACGCCGATCTCGAAGAAGTATCTGGCATGCAGCTGAGTATTGAAGGAATGGTGACGTCACCACTTAGATTTTCAAGACGTGGTACTCCCTTCTATGCGGACTTTTATGTGGTCCAGCAATTTAATTTGCCAGTTCACGGATTAATTGGTCTTCCAACACTCAGAATGAATAGTATAGATGTTCGTCCACGTAATAATGCTATTACGTTTAAAGGTGTTTCCTACAACGCTATGCGTAATTCTGCACCATTGCTCTCCGCAAGGTCGAAAGTGTTGTCCACCATTCCCACACGGAGGAAGGCGGATAATGTGTCGAAGCAGGCCCCAGACCTCACACTCTCATTTTCCCAGCGTGATTATAGCAGCAAGATTTGGAAGATTGTGCCTGCAATTTTGAAGAGTACTCTCCACTATCAGAATGAGGAATTCACCAAGGCCATTGTGGAATTACCTGACGTGTATACGGGGACCGATGTTGTATGTCTCCCGGAAACGTGCAAGGTAAAGGGTTTGTCGTGCGAGTCGACGTTGAGCACGATACGACCTGGTGGTTTGACAGACGTTCTAGTTCTGAATGGAACAAGCGTTCAGAGGATATTGAAGAAAGGATGTTATTTGTGTGATTTTCTGGTATATCACAACAATGTTGAATTACAGCCTACGCAATTCCCAATTGGTAGTATTGTTTCTCAATCCCAACAGACTAGGCAGGAGAGGATAGATCAAATAGCGCCACATATTAAGGTGATGGATCATCCTCAGGGCAAGACACGCCTTGTAGAGCTGCTTGCTTACTACAGAAATATTGCAACCTTGCCGGGGGAACAGCTAGGACAGACAGTTTTAGCGTCCCATCACATATCATTAAAAGAGGAAACAAATCCTATCTATGTACCAGTTTACCGACTACCACATAGCCAGCGCGTTGTTGTTCAGGATATGGTCCAAGACATGTTGGATGAGAATGTTATTACGCATTCTAAGTCCCCTTTCAATAGCCTTTTATTCCTAGTCCCAAAGAAGGATGGTGGTTGGCGCCCAGTTATTGATTTTAGGTGCGTCAATGAATGTACGATCCCGGATAGGTACCCTATACCTGTCTTGAGTGATATATTGCAGTCCTTAGGCAAGGATAATGCTGTATTTAGCAACTTAGATTTGCTTAGTGGGTATTGGCAAATACCACTCGATGAGAAATCACGGGAAGTCACGGCATTTAGTACTCCCCTGGGCCACTTTGAGTTCCTGCGTATCCCTTTTTGTCTCAAGAATGTCCCGCTGACGTTTCAAAGACTGATCAACACCCTGTTT
This sequence comes from Homarus americanus, assembly GCF_018991925.1. Classification (NCBI taxonomy): domain Eukaryota; kingdom Metazoa; phylum Arthropoda; class Malacostraca; order Decapoda; family Nephropidae; genus Homarus; species Homarus americanus. The sequence goes on from NW_024738300.1 coordinate 255,067, forward strand.
GCCGGATTGATAGGTACCACAGACTGCGCTTATTTGGATGATCTAATAGTAGTCAGTAAGGATGTTGATACCCATCTGATTAAACTGCGAAAAGTGTTAGAAAAACTTTCCACAGCAGGTCTTAAGATTGAACTCTCGAAATGTGAGTTTTTAAAATCCAGAATCCATTTTCTTGGTCATGTAGTTGACGGTGACGGCATTCATACAGTTGATGATAAAGTTAAAGCTCTATCTCAGTTCCCACGTCCTACATCGGTTCATCAAGTGCGTAGTTTTCTTGGTTTATCTGGATATTATCGTTCTTTTATCTAATATACCATAGGACTAGCCGTGTGCCTGTCTGTCCGTGTGTCTGTTCTGGGCAGCCGAAACGGCACAATCGTTTTTCATCAAACTTGGTGGAAAAATTGCAAAAAATTTGTCCCATGTCCATGGTTTCTTTAGGAAGCCATTAATTAACCATTTTATTTACACTGGAAAATGATCAAGTCTACGGACTTGGCGCACCCTCATTCGCTGTACACTGTCAGCCCACGATTGCAGTTATCGTACGGGGGACCGGTGGTAGAAGCGGTACCGTTCTTGCCTCGCAAGCGAGATGTCACGGGTTCGATTCCCGGGCCGGTGGAAGTTGTTTGGACTTACTTCCTAGCCCTCATTAGTCCCTGTTCACCTAGCAGTAAAGTAGGTACCTTTGTAAATCGAAAGTTGCGAATTCGTATTCAGGGAGTTGTTGGAGCTTCCAATAACTTGATGACATAAACCACTGACTCTTCAGGCTTCTACGCCCTTGATTCTTCAGGCTTCTACGCCCCTAACTCATGAGACATGAAGGCAAGCATGAACTTAGCATGCTTCCCTGTTGGGCGCTGACAACGCTTCTGCGCTTCACCTTACACAAGGATGTAGGGGAGTGCCCAATAAATAATAATAAAAAAGTTATCGTACGGCTCCCTCCTCCTCCCCCCCTCTATTTTTCTTAGCCTACTATTTTTTAATGTTGTTTGGATTAGTAAAGGAAGGAAGATGAGTCAATAGAAGAATAAAAAAGGGGAATCAGAATATAGTTAGAGACCTTATAGCTACAGTGTATACAGTATACTTATTCCTGTGGCTGACTGTACATGAAAAAGGAGAAGAGAGAAAAAGATAATAACAGGAATGTATGGAGAAGATAGAAAGGGAGAAGAGAAGGAGAAGAAGAGAGACTGAAGCATTATTATCCTTAAGAAGAGAGGAAAGGAGATAGGAGAGAGGGATAGTGAGAGGTGGTGGTATGAATGGAGGGATGGAAGGACAGAATAAGAATGGTGTAGAAGGATAGTAGAGAAGGAGACAAAGGAAGGACAGCAATAAGTAAAACAAAAATCAGAACAGGTATTTGGATGATAACATGTAGAAATTAGTCGGTTAAATGTAGGTAAAAAGAGTAAGAATAATGAGATAAAACATAAAGAAGAAAGAGACACTTATTATAACAACCACGACCATGATTATAACAACCACGACCATCTGGAAAACGATGTCGCTGTACGCTGTCAGCTGGACGGCGGTTGAGCGCTAGCCAAGCACGAGCGTTCGAACATTCACGCCTCGGTAAACTGTACCACTGGACTCGCACCGGGCACAAAGGGCCCACGATCACTTGTTAAGAACTATGCAACATTGGCATCACCCCTAACAAGGTTGCTCAAGAAAAATGGGATGTTTGTGTGGTATGCTTAACACGAAAATAGTTTTGCGGCATTGAAGATAGCACTTACCAATGCCCCTGTTCTGGTATTCCTTGATTACACTCAATCTTTCACTCTGTGTACTGACGCTTCTGGACACGGAATCGGAGCTGTACTCATGCAAGTGGATTCGAGAGGAAAGTTTAGAGTGATAGCTTTTGCAAGTCGTAAACTTATTGATGCTGAAACACGTTATTCAGTAACGCATTTGGAAACGTTAGCTGTTGTGTGGGCACTAAAGAAGTTTAAGGACATTATCTTTGGATATAAGATAACTGTATTTACGGATCATGCGGCAGTGACTGAACTGTTCCATGGCAGAAACTTATCAGGCAGATTGGCACGCTGGTATCTGACAATTCAGGAATTTGACCCCGAGTTTAGGTATTTACCGGGAAGGGTGAATGTTGTCGCCGACGCTTTGTCAAGAAATATAGCACCAGTGATGCCTGTATCAACGTTCACTCTTTCACAACTGAAGGATGAGCAACGACGTTACCCGTTATGGTCAACAGTCATTTTTGAGTTAGAATCGGGAGAGGATGTTAAACTTCCCAAATTAATTCTTCCCTTAAGTCAGTTTGAATTACGACATAACATACTCCATCGATCGAAAAAGACGCCCGAGGGTATTGTTTCTCAAATATTCGTACCTGACACGTTGTGTGAAACGATTATAACATTGTTCCATGATGTTCCTCAGGCAGGTTACCATGGACGAGACAAGAGCTTGGCAGAAATAAGAAAGAATTATTTCTGGAACACAATGAAGAAAGATATAGAATTACACATTGCTAAGTGTTTGTCATGTGCTCAACATAAGGGTACTACAAGGTCACCGGCACCGATTCTAAAATATCCTGCACCAGACCGTCCGTTTGACACAGTCGCTATAGACTTGTTACAACTTCCGAAGAGGCATCAGGGATCCTCGTACGTCCTAGTGTGTGTGGATCATTTTTCTAGATTTGTGGTTTTGGTCCCACTGAAGGATAAAACAGCCGAGTCTGTGGCCTGTGCATTAGTGATGAATCTTATATGTCCATATACTACGCCTAAGGTTCTTCTCTCTGACAATGGGACAGAGTTCAAGAATCAGCTGGTAGCACAAATATGTGGGCAATATGGAATAAAGCAAAGTTTTGTGACAGCTTAGCATCCGCAGGCTAATGGCCTTGTTGAGAGAACCAATCGCAAGATCCTAGAGATACTTCGCCCGATTGTGTGTGATTTCCAGTACACATGGGAAGATTGGTTACCGCAGGTTGCAGCGTCTATTAATGGGTCGATTAATAGCTCTACGGGCAAATCACCCGACTACATTGTCTATGGTACAGACAAACGTCTGCCTTATGATGTACTTACAGACACTTCGAAACCTGTTTATAACATGGATGATTTAGCGGCAAAACAAATCCGTGTTTTTACGGATATTCATAGCCAAGTACCCACACATTTAGCGGCGTCACGCGCGGAAATGATGGTCAAGCAACATAAACAAGCTAAACCTGTCGTGTTAGACGTAGGGGATGCTGTTATGGTGAGAGAACCTGAAAGGAACTCCAAGCTTTCGGCTAAGTTTTCGGGTCCATTCCGCATTATCACCAAGGAAGCAGGCAACAAATTTAAAATTTGGAAGCCTAATGCACAGATCGCAGATGTCGTGCATGTGGATCGTCTTAAGAAGGCCCATGAACATTTACTACCCACAGATGGTAATGATGTTATAGACACCTCTTTGCAGACTGTACAAGAGCAGAGTGTGCCTAATGATTATTGTATGAAGCTTCGTTCTGCAAGCAGATATTAAAACAAATGAAATTGCTTACAGAATAGCTTGATTCATCAATGTGTTGACAAATGAAATTTCTTACAGAATTGCTTGGATCATCGATGTGTTGCTCCTACTGTGTTGTGGCACCGTTGTGTTGACAGACATGTCCACATCAGTCCTCAAGCCTGGTGCGCTAGTTGCACCCCTGGGACGCGTTCTCATAGTAGAGGACGTGGTGAACATCAAGTATGAGTTGCATGGACTGCTCCAGCTTCCCCGTCAGATGGAAACCGTCGACGCGCAACTACAGTCAGCATTGGCAGTCCTAGATGATCTCCGTTCAGCTCCTAATGTATCGTCAATGGTTGAATAAACTGTTGAGCTTCAACAACTTCGTCTCAGGACCCTTCACAAGCTTCTCGTCGCTGTCGGAAGAAGGATACCAGCGTCTGAGGCTGATCCTGCAAAGGAAGTGCGTTCTCAAGTACGACGAAAGAGGGGTTTGTTAAATTTTGTGGGTCTTCTCCAAAGCACTATGTTTGGCACACCGACAGCCGACGATGTAGCTAAGTTAGGGGACCGCATGAACATTGTTGATCAAGCTGTGTCTAAGCAGAATCGTGTTATATCTCAGACATTCCATGCGATTACTGCTTTAGAATTAAAGGTTAATGGGATAATATCGGAGTCTAACCATATATCGAGGGTTGTGTATAAGTTGCAGAATTCAGTCCCTTCGTTAGAATGGCTCCTTTATTTTTCTGAATATTTGCATGCTGTGGAAGATTCGGTTCAGGATATCATTACTAATAAAAATGAACTAATCGACAGCATAGTAGTTGCAGGGATAGGGCGTGTGGACCCAAAGCTTGTGCCTGTGCAGATTCTTCTTGATGCATTACAGATTGCCAGGTTGACGTATCATTTAACTCATATTTTTAATGATGATGTGGTGGAATACTATTACCCTCTATTGGAGCCGACTCTCACGCACAATGCTATCCTTATCCACATACCTATGTTCGGGCAACATAAGTTTAATGCATGGCATTTAGAACAGTTCCCTTTTTTTGTTAACGACACACTGTATGCTCTGGATAGGCCTTAAGAACTTGTACTTGTAGATGAAGAATATTCTGTATTGGCGTTAGATGATCCTAGGGTACTATCACGGTGTAAGTCGTCATAGTTAAACTTACACGTATGTCCAGCCTATATTTTCGCTTTTAATCCTGCTGCAGAAGGGGTATGTGAATTGCCGGTCAAACAAACTAATGTACTCACAGCGCTACGCAATGTAGCTATAGGCCAGTACTTTTTCTTTCCTAATGACACTACTGTTATTTTAAAATGCCACGATGGTGGTAAGCAGTTAGTTGTGAAAGGTCATTACAAGGCTCCGGATTACTGTGAAGTAACTTGTAGTTAACTCCGGACCTTGCCTACTCATCAGCATTTTGCTTTGAATTTAAATCTCACTTCTAATTTAATTCCCTTGTTTCCTGTTATGAATTTTACTATTAGTGATCCTCAGATTGTTTCAGAGAATGTAAAGGTTATTTCCTACTTGAAAGGGAACCAATTTTCTGATTTGAGTAATAATCTGTCATTTTATTTTTCACGGGGATTTGCAATACCAAGTTTAACAATTCCCACAATTATGTTAATTCTGGCAGTTTTGTTTCTGTTTTGTTATTATATGTCAGTGTCTCCTAAGTTGAGAATTGTCCACAACATTCTAACCCGTAAGGCATTTAAGTCTAGGACCCCTGTAATTGATGAAAACCCTACGGTTTCAGAGTCCCCAGCTTAGTGTTTACACATATGTTTGTAACATGGTTAGGTTTATGTATATGATGTAATCTGCGAGTTTATTTAGTCCTCGCCGAGCTTGGAAGGCAGGTGACCGAGCGATGTAATAGCCCCTGTTTCATCAACAGAAAGATTATATATATGGGTTAATTCCATTTGATTTATATACTGATTCTTCCCCTGTAACTTTCCACTGGCTATGAGGTGGCATGTTCAGAGCACGTGGTAAGGCGTGCCCATGGGAAACCGCGTCATATTATGCTGAGTTAAGGCATTACTTGCCAGCCTTTCTGGCCACCTAAAGCGGGGATTACTACTCAACCCCTCACACAAGAAGGACGTGATTAAACGGTCTATTTACATAGCCTCCGTCCTTCTCTTAACACTCATAGCTACAGTGATTAAGTTACGGTTGGTTTACACTCTGGAATTGTATCAACAGCAATTCCTCAATAAAAGGAGAAACAGACAATTGGGTTTCGCTACTCTAACCCAATATAATATAAATGTACCAGCCTAGTTAACTTCGACAGAACCTTTAGTTAACAGGCTATAACATAATTTGATGTATGTAAAAACTTTGTATGGTTTAATGAAGACAGCGACTTTGAAAATGATTTATTGTAAACAAGTAAATATAATTTCATAATTAAAATTTAGTGTAAACTTATTAAATGATCCGTCATATTGGTTACTCTATGAAAGATTTCATAAATGACACTTTGGAAAATCTGAATCCTTACTTTTTCAATAAAATTTTTCATTGCTACTATGTTTACCTTTGTTGAAATCTTACAGGTTGTATTTGTGGCTGAATACAATAAAATTTAGTGAGGTCCAGCACGAGTGTCACCCAGAATATCCCATTACAATATTGACCTTAGAGGCTAAGAATCTTATTTTTATTCAATTCTTTGTTATGACACTGAGGGTATTGTGGAATCTTGCTGTATCATCTGTATGGACATTTTTGTTGTTCGTAATTGTATGTTTGTGGCGATTGCTGATAATGTACATTTGTGATGACCTTCATGAAGTCGGCACAGGGAGGGAGGTACGGGTGAGTCTCACTGCCTGTGTGGTCCCCAAAGTATGTTGGCATTGTGTTCGGTTTACAGCAACACTGTACTAAGAGATGGCTATCCATCTTTGACCTAGAAAATTGTGGCAATGTGGTATGCGCGGTGACTGAATCATTAAGTCGATTTCCAGCTTGTGTCGAGGCGAGCTTCACTATGCTGGGCTTGTGTCCACGAGCTTTGGTGTTAACATTGCCTTCTTGCTGCCACCGGTGGACCCACCTGTACACGGTGGTCACGCTGGCGCCTGTCTCTCGGGCTATGGCGCGGAGTGACATACCCCCCACCCACATCCACACAAACCTGGCTCGATCTTCCACGGCTGTAGCCTTCACTGGCCGTCGCCACTCCATGATCTTCCTGTGTGAAACCCAACTTATTGTAAAGTAATTCAAACATCATTATATATTTCTGACCGTGTTTCAGTAACTGGTCAACTATTCTTGGAGATTATATATGGATAACGTTTTGGCTGATTCATTTCATTCATCTCATCACTAATGTGTATGAGATGTCTTTATAAAGAATTGGTTGGTCTCCCCTGCAAGTTGGTGTATGACAATTACAAGAAACATACTGAAGGGATCAAATCCGGCAACTTTACTCTCACTGTTTATGGTCTTAGGGAGTAACTGTAAGAAAGAAGAACACTAAAGGTGAGAACTTGGTATTGATAAGGCTAGGAAGAAACATTGATATTCTGGGTTACACACGGAACCAAACGGAACCTGTATCCAGTGACTCAGGCAGGAATATCTTCGTTCGGTTGCCAAGGATACATAATTATCAACCATGAGTTCTACACTGGGTAATGTCCGCTCTAGGAATACAATATTATAGGTCTAGGAAATGCTAATGAAGAAGATGCATTGCCAGCTTATATAAATATTTACGGCAATATTCAGTGCTAGTGGTACTGTGGCTGTGTGCTTGCCTCTCACCACTGCCTCTCGGGTTTCAACACTGGTGAGATGTGAAAAGGGCGTTTTCGTGCACTCCATTTCCCTCATGTACTAACACTGAAAGTACGAAGAGTATATTTAATACTCACCTATACAAAGAGGATTAAGCAAACCACCGACATCCTTCTCTTCTCAAGGAAGTAAGGGAAAAAACCTTATGTAATATTAGATGAACAGGAAAATTGAAGAGAACAAATTGTTGTTCGATTTTGCTGTTAGATATTGCCCATCGCCTTATATATCCTCTCGGACAAAGATAATTTGAAATAACGTAAATTAAATATAGAAAATTCCAAGCAGTCATGATCATAGAGTAAAATAATGGAATCGCCTCTTATTTTAAAGTCTTGAGAATAAATATTTATTTTCATAATATTATTGATAATAACATGCCATATCTTTTGTTGGAAGAAATAACCATAAGAGGACCCTAACACACCTCACAACTCTCACAGAAAAAATGAAATGAATAATTGTTAGCGACTTCCCCAGCAAGTGCAATAAATTTGGGTGTTTTCAAAATGGATTAATCCGGACTAAAGTTTGGGTCAGTCCTCTTAAATCAAAAGACCTCCAAATGGGACACACTTCTACGATGGACCACTGATGTCCTTAAGCTTACGATAAGGATTTCATTACGGAATGACCAGTTGTACTGTATATGAGTAACAAGTAACGTTGCTTCCAGAGCCATATGGCATATATTTGGGGTAATGATAACATCTCTAAGTGTTATAATTAATACCTCACTAGTCGGGAATCGAACCCTGAACATTTGCGAGTGAACAGGGATCGCTACCACTGTGCCACAAGTCCAACAAAGACAACCTTGGCTTTGTTATATTTCACACAAAACTTGTTCATATATATATTTATTGATATATACATCAATTGTCTATGCATACACGCGGACTTCCAAATACGCACAATCAATACCTCGCTACGACCACATAAGACGAATGAACAGGCTTTGTGTGAAATATAACAAAGCCTAGGATTGCTTTTGTTGTCCTTGTGGCGCGGTAGAAGCGACCCCTGTTCACAAGCAGAGGTCCATGGTTAGAGTCCCAACTTGTGAGGTATTGATTGCATATGGAAGTCAGAAATATGATTATGTGTAGGTTTGCCTTATGTACTGGTAAGTCAATAACAGGAACATAGTTTACGTTTGTATCTATATTTTCAATAAAAAATTAAATTTCCAACAAACCAGTAACAAGAACATATGTACACAGTATGAAAGAGTCCTTCACATTCAAATCTTCACCTCTGATCTCTTCATCGAATCGGTCCACGCAGATCACTACTCCCGATTTTCCTGTCTCTTTCGTCGCCGTTCCTCTAACTGTTACCTGCAATCGCCACTATTCTTTCTGTCATCGCTCTGCCAACTGTCACTTCCAATCGACACTGTCCCTTCTGTCGCCACCCAGCTGCTCCTCACTTTCTAGCACCAATCTCTCAATCGCCACCAAGCCTGAAATCTCTGCTCTATCAGTGGTTACTTTTGCTCGTGGTATGCTATATTGTTTCACACTCAGCAGACAGAGTCCACCCCTCTCTCTCCCTGCTATCAGCCAGGGCGTATGCTAAATTAAAAACCAAGGGAGGTGTTGTGCTTGCGCCACAAACCTGACATGTATAGCATTCGTAGCCCGACTGCCAGCTCCCTCTCCCCGCTTTGTTTTTTTTGCTGGGATTAGCCCATCCGAGCACAGGTCTCTGACCCACATCAGGGCCTGGGGGGCGAAAATGTAAAAAAAATAAAATAATAATAATAATAATAATAATAATAATAATAATAATAATAATAATAATAATAATAATAATAATAATAATAATAATAATAATAATAATAATAATAATAATAATAATTATAATAATAATAATAATAATAATTCATAGTAAATAAAATTTATTATATAAAAAAAAATAAAAAATAACAAAATAATAATGATAATAATAATAACAACACTGTAATAATAATAAAAATATTAATAATAATAATAATAATAATAATAATAATAATATTAATAATAATAATAATAATAATAATAATAATAATAATAATAATAATAATAATTCATAGTAAATAAAATTTATTATATAAACTAAAAAAATTTAAAATAACAAAATAATAATGATGTAATAATAATAATAATAATAATAATAATAATAATAATATTGATAATAATAATAATAATAATAATAATAATAATAATAATAATAATAACAATAATGATAATAATAATAACAATAATATTAATAATAATAATAATAATAATAATAATAATAATAATAATAATAATATTTATAGTAATATTAATAATAATAATAATATTTATAGTAATAATAATAATAATAATAATAATAATAATAATAATAATAATAATAATAATAATAATAATAATAATAATAATAATAATAATGATAATAATAATGATAGTAATAAAAATATTAAAAATAATTATAATAATAAATAAATACAAAATGAAAAAATGTCAAAAGTGAGAAACAATATACAAGTACACATATGTATGTTGTGTTGTCAATGGTAAGAGAAACAATTGAGACCCTGAAATTGTGTGTAAATGAGGCAGAAATCAGATCAGCAACCTGGGACTTAGTTCCAATTTTCGTGATGCCATATGGCAGCAGGGTCTACCATTAGACAATACATTATGCTTCTAATATCTTCCCTGGCGGTAGTACCTCCCTGTTTGGTAGCTGCCTACTACCTACTATCTACCTACCTACTACCTTCCGAACACTGGCTATTCATCCTGACAGCTTCCCCCTAAGAAAATAATCTGTGTTCCAATTGATAGGATGAATTGTCCAATAATATTACTGTCTGCTCAAATAATCTGCTACTACATTTTCAGACCCTTTCATACTCTCTATCTTCATCTTATAATTCTGCAAACAGAGCTCTCATCTCATTATCCTCCCACTTTCCAATTTACAGTTATCAATACATGTTAGTGGCTTATGATCAGTATGCAACCTGAATTCTTGCCCATAAAAATATTTTTGGAACTTCTTGACTGCAAATACAATGGCCAGGCACTCACGTTCAGTCACGGAGTACTTCGTCTCTCTAGGCAACAACTTCTTACTAGCATAGGCGACTGGAAACATGCCATCTTCGCACTCCTGCAGCAACACTACTCCCACTCCAACATCTGAGGCGTCGGTCCGCACGACGAACGGTCGTGACAGGTCTGGTAATCGCAGGATGGGGCCTTGTGTCATTTTGTGTTGTAGTGTCAGGAATTTCTTCTCTTGGTGGGGTCCCCAGGTCACATTGTTTGGTCGTCTCCTCTTAGTCAGATCTGTCAGAGGAGCTGCTATATCTGCAGGAGCTGCTTCTTCGTCTTTGGCTGCCCTGCATTCTTGATCTTCTCTATTTTATCTTTCTCAATGGTCATAGTTCCGCAAATCTCTTTGGCAAGGCCCAGGCTCTGCTGCTGTTCGTCAGCATTTTACAGATGGGACTCCTCGTAGCCCATGTGAAAGCTGGTCACGCCCACGAGTGCTCCGAAGGCCACTAATCCTACCAGCAGCCCGTCCACCACTTCAGCTGCAACTTCATCTTTTTTCTGCAACTTCCTCCACGCAGTTCCACAGTTCCTGCCCCTCGATCTCTCACACAAAAACAACACTGGACGCCACCATCACTGTCATGTACCACCAGAGGTTGGGTAGGAACTTTAGATTTGTACCTCTGTGCCCTCATAACCGCTGCTGCTCGTACCTCCTCCATTGTGGGTCGGGATCCTCGGACAACCAAGTTCGCTATGGGTTCCTCTATGCACAATACCTCGGCTTCTCCGACATAATAAGGAGTATCAACCATTACTGCCACTGGGAACTTCCTAACTGTAATGTCTGCCAATACACACGTCTGAATAACTCCAGTAAATTGGTGTCTTTCTACAAGATCCCCTTTTACTGCTGCCGAGGTACATCCCGTGTCCCTCCATACCCTCATTCTGTTCTTCCCCACATATCCAACCGATATATACTACCCATAATCCTCACTGCTCCTCACCTCTTCTATCACTGCGGCATTTTCTCTGGCACCTTCTCTACAGCTACGTGCAATATGGCCTTCCTTGTGACATTAAAAATGTTCTCTTAAAACTCTCACCTCTTTGTGGATATTTTTGCCTCTGGTATTGCTGATGGAAGACTCTCATTGAGTTACCTTTACTTCCTGCTGTGGTCCTATGCACCGTGAACCTCCCATGAGCTTCCAAGTACTGTTCTGCTAATCCAGTCATCTCTAATGCAGTCTTTGGGGTCCGCTCCTTTATAAACATAGCCATTTCAGTTGGACATGATAATAGGAATTGTTCCCTTATCAGCAATTCTTCTATAGCTTCATATGTATTATATGTATCTGATAAGAACATAAAAACATAAGAATGTAGGAAACTGTAGCGAGCCTATTGGCCAATACTGGGCAGTCCCATTTACACCTAACCACTGTAGCTCATATAATAATAATAATAATAATAATAATTAACGGTTTATTGAAAGAGCTTGGCAGCCAGAAGGCTGAAAATATACAGTTACATATTTGGGGAATGGGTTTCGAATTACAAATAATATACAAGTAACATAAGTGATACAAATATGATATATAATAACTAGATGGGGAAAAGCTCAAACTACAGTTCATTTCAACATAGTGACAGTGCAAGAAGTAGTGTTTACTGGGAGTGAATACACTGGTTTATTACAAGTTATTGATAATTTTTACAATGGTTGGGACTGGGCTGTTCTTATAGCGATCAGTTCGTGCACGTATGGGCTGGATGCGGTTGTGGTGTCGAACAGCAATTCTCGGGCTAGGGATCTCAGGCGGTAGTAGGAGCCGGTGTCGAGGATGGTGTAGAAGCTTCTTACCAAATTTGCAGATGAGGTCGTGGTGATGGTCAGTGAGAGTCGAAAGGGTCAGTGTGTTGAGCGCTTCTTGATATGTGGAGTAGGAACGGGAGAGAATAATCTTGCATGCCCTCTTTTGCACTTTTTCTAGGTGTTTACGTTGTGTGGCATTTAGGGAGGAAGACCAGGTGGGGGAGGCATAGGTGAGCTTGGGAAGTATGAATGTTGTGTAAACACTGAGGAGCTCGGGTGCAGGAACTCCGAGGGACTTGAGTCGGCGGAGGAGGTGGAGACGGAAACTGGAGGATTTGACAACTTCACTGACGTGTGGTTTCCAATTTAGTTTGTTGTCTATGGTGACGCCGAGGAGCTTCGTGGAATCTACAACCTGGAGTGTGTTCGGACCTAAAGTAATGGAAGGAGGTGGGACAATGTCGGAGGAGAGGTTGATGTGCATAACCATGGTCTTGGTATGGTTGATGGTGACATGGTTGTTGGTGGCCCAGTTCTGGAGACTGTTCAATAAATCCAACCTATGTTTGAAACTATCCAGCGTATTCAAGTTAATGATGATGTTTGGTAACTTGTTCCACTCATCCACTATTCTATTTCCAAACCAGTGCTTACCTATTTCGCCCCTAAATCTAAATTTGTCTAATTTAAAACCATTGTTACGAGTTCGCTCCTGGTTGGATAGTTTGAGTACGTTTGTAATGTCCTCTTTGTTTAGCCCAGACTTCCATTTATAAACCTTGATCATATCGCCCCTCACTCTACGTCTCTCGGGGGAGTGCAAATTAAGATGATTTAACCTGTCTCTGTACTCAAGGTTCCTATTGCCCGTGATTTGTCTTGTCATTCTCTGAATTCCTCCTTGGGATTCTTTATCCATTCTGTAGTACGGTGACCAGAACTGAACTGCGTAATCCAAGTGAGGTCTCACAACCAAAAGATATAGTTTTAGGATGACCTCGCTAGTCTTGTAACTAACACTTCTTTGTTTGAACCTAAGTAGCCTTGTTAGCCTTGTTTCGAACAAATACACTTTGTTTACTTGGTTTAAGATTCCTACTTATCATTACTCCTAAAGCTTTCTCACAGTCGGATTTCCCTATAACATCGTTGTTCATCTGGTATTTGATTTCTCTGTTTACATCTCCTAGATTAAGTACTTTATATTTGTCCACATTGAATTTCATCTGCCATTTTTCAGACAAGCGAAATTTTTTTTTAGGTCTTCCTGAAGTTTTGTGGAGTCCTAGTCAGATTTAATTACTCGCCCTATTTTAGTGTCATCAGCAAATTTACTTATGTTGCTGTCTACGCCGATATCTCTGTCGTTTATGTAAATAATAAATAATAGTGGTCCAAGTACTGATCCTTGGCGGACTCCACTCGTGACGGTTCTCCAATCGGATTTAGTGCCGTTAATGCTCACTCTCTGTATCCTGTCCTGTAACCACGTCCTAATCCATTTTAGAATATCGCCTCCAATCTCATGAGGGTCCACTTTTCTTATGAGTCTTTCGTGTGGGACTCTGTCGAAGGCTTTGCTAAAGTAAAGCTACACCACATCATAGTCGTGCCCGTAGTCCACTGATTCGAAAACAGCTGAAAAGAATGTTAATAGATTAGTTGGACACGAATGCCCGCTTGTGAAGCCATGTTGGGAGTCATTGAAATTATTGCTTCCAGGAATTTGCCTACAATTAATGTTAAACTGATTGGGCAGTAGTTAGAGGATAATGATCTATATCCCTTCTTGAAAATCGGTGTTACATTCGCTATTCTCCAGGATTCTGGTACTACACCTGTTATTAAGGATATGTTACACAACTTTGCTAAGGGCATACTAAGCTCTTCCTTACATTCCTTTAATACTCTTGCAAATATCTCATCGGGACCTGGTGACTTATGGAGTAATTGATGAAGTTTTTTGAGGCTAGACTACTACCAAGTCACTACTCTCTCGCGTAATCTATTTCCTTCACTGTATATAGTCGGTGCCTCAGGTATCACGTTTAAATTTTCGGTGGTGAAAACTGTTGAAAGATATTTATTCAGATTATTTCTCATTTCTCCGTTGTTAACAGTTAGCTCGCCAGTATCTGACTGTATTGGTCCAATCTTTCGTCGTGTTTCATTTTGATACATTTGAAAGAATCCCTTGAAGTTTGACTTCGCCTCCCTTGGTACCTTAAGTTCATTATTCCTCTTTGATTTTCTTATCTCGGCCTTAACCCTATTGGCTAATACTTTATAATAATCTCGGAGATAAACTTCACCACGATTTATTCTCCTACCTATAGCCTTTCTTTTGGCCAAAAATATTCTTTAAATAATTAGTTATCCATTCGGGGTCATTGTTGTTTGATCTCAGTTTTCAATAGTATGTTCTGCCTTTGTTTTTTGTTTTTGTTTTTTGTTTTGTTTTTTATACGGGAATTAGCCCACCAGGGCACAGGTCGAACGGCACACAACGGGGCCTAGGGGGCGAAAAAAAGATAAATAAATTAAAAATAGAAAAGATAAAGGTTATTTTAATCTACACCACGAAGATGCCGAAAAAACAGCAATTTAAAGTGAGACAGATTGTATGAGTGTGGAAACACAGAAGAAGGCAGAGCATTCAACAGTTTGGCTGTGTGAGGAAAGAAGGATGCACCATAACGGGTTATTCTAGGGTGACCGACATCCACAGAGAAACGGTGGGCACCGCGGGCAAGACGTGTCTTACGAGCCCACGGCCTTGCCGGCGGTACACAGGATGCCAAATCCACCAAACATTGCCCATTAACGTAACCGTAAAAGAGAGAGTGAAGCAACATTGCGGCGAAGGGAAGAAAGATTGTCAACTAAAGGAGAATAGTTTAATAAGACGAAATGCCTTTGATTCCACCCTATCTAACAGTTGGACAGAAGAAAAGCCCCCCAGGCATAAGATTCGAAATAGGAAAGATATCCCGAGCATAGCTCTGGCCAGCATGCGACACCACACTGGTCTCAGAGAAACTGCAGAGATAGCAACAGCTGCCTGGATTGACGGTGGTTTGATAACACCTGATGATGTTCACCTGGTGATAGATCATAACAAAGTAAGGAGAGCTCAGGAGAAACTTGTCAGTAACCTAGAAGAGGAGTTTGATAAGGGGATAAGAGAAAATGGAATCAATTGTTTGTTCTTTGATGGGAGAAGGGATGACACTAAAGTGTTCATGAAAGTTGGAGATTCTGACAAGTTGTTCCCTGCCATGGTGAAGGAGGAACACTACTCCTGCTGCAGTGAACCAGGAGGGAAGTATTTGTGGCATTTCACTCCAGAGAAAGATGACATCAGGAAACCAGCTGAGATAGTGGCAGATAACATTGTGAACTGGCTCAGAGAGAGGAACGTAGACCAGACCCTGCAGGCCATTGGAGGACAGCACCAACACGAACACAGGGTGGCAAGGGGGGCTACAGTGGATAGAGCGGAAGATTGGGAGGAAGCTGGTCTGGATTGTTTGTGACCTCCACACCAACGAGTTGCCACTCAGACATCTGATCCAGGAGCTGGATGGCAAGACTCTTTCAAACAACAGATGGTCTGGTCCTCTTGGCAAGATGCTGGACTCTGCCACTGAGTTAGAAATAAATCCGAGCTTTGAAAAAATCACAGTTGGCCCTCCACTCGTTGAGCTTGCACACACTGTCATTGACGACCTGAGTACTGACCAGTACTATGGTTACATGATTTGCAGTGCCATCAAAACTGGGGTCATGCCTGATAGACTTGCTTACCTGCAGATAGGTCCAGTCTCACATTCTAGGTGGCTCACAACGGCTCTCAGGTTCTGCAGAATTTGGGTCGCTCATCATAAACTGAAAGGGAACCAGCTTCACAACCTGAGACTTATTGTCCAATTCATCGTGAGTGTCTACTTGCCAAATTGGTTCAACACCAAGGTCAAGTCATCGTTCTCCGAAGGTCCGAGGCATGTTCTCTTCCAGCTTGAGCTCCTGAGGAGTCAACCAAGGAAGGTTGTTCAGATTGTGGAGCAATATATATATATACACACACTAGCGGAATCGCCGCCCTCTGGGCGGCTCTTTCGCTAGGCCACGGTAGGACGCCACCCTCCGGGAGGCTCCACATTGTATCACTATAGTACATTAAGGTGTCTGCTTTGATCCTGACTTTGTGCTCGTTAGAAGGCATGTTTTCCATGGCATTTTTAAATGACTATACATACGTGTTGTTCTCATGCAGCATTTCTTGGATAGATAGGACAATGTCATGTCTGACACCTTGACTGTTGCCACACCTGATAGTAGTCTGCTTTTCATGATCTCCCATGAAGTAGATTTAGAGGAACTTTGCCTGCTCATCTTCCAGTGGTAAGAGGGATCCTGCTTTGTGATAGACTTGACCTTGGACTTTGAATGTGGGCATGTATCCGTGCTCACGAACTACTCTGGTAGCTCCTACGGTTGTCATCTGGAAGCATGAATTGTACTTCCGTAAATTTTCCAAGAAGTGTTTTGACTCTGGTGTTGTTCCCAGGACGAGAGTCTTCAATGATTGTGGTGGTTTTTCCAAATTTTGGCAGTCGTTCTTTCCCATGAGAGCAGCACAGTCCAGCAGATTCTCCTTTGTACTACTTTGCGCCGCATTATTCACATTTCTTATCCATGTTGCCAATGACAACAGAGTGATACTTTTCATATTCTATATATAACATCATCCACCATCACTACATATAACACCATCCATCATCACTACATATAACACCATCCATCATCACTACATATAACACCATCCATCATCACTACATATAACACCATCCATCATCACTACATATAACACCATCCATCATCACTACATATAACACCATCCATCATGACTACATATAACACCACCCATCATCACTACATATAACACCACCCATCATCACTACATATAACACCACCCATCATCACTACATATAACACCACCCATCATCACTACATATAACACGGTCCATCATCACCTCACTGTTGTGCATTAGGGTAGACCACATTTTTGGTTTTGCCATTAACAGCAAGTGTGTACAGATTTTTGCCAGTTCCCACTCTGGAGCATGCAACATAGAACTGTCCATGAGAGAAGCAAGGAAACACTTGTTATCCATGCCAAGTTTGGTCTGGGCGGCTCATTCGCTAGGCCACGGTAGGACGTCACCCTCTGGGAAGTTCCACATTATCTCACTTTTCACTCCCCAAAACTTCTTCTGCCATCAATATTTCTTTAACGGTGTATGTATGTTCTACTACAACGGTACAGCAAAGTATATATTTTAGCATTAAACTGTTATTATTTTATTGTCTAATCATCCCAACATATAACACCATCCATCATCACTAGATATAACACCACCCATCATCACTACATATAACACCATCCATCATCACTACATATAACACCATCCATCATCACTACATATAACACCACCCATCATCACTACATATAACATCTTCCATCATCACTACATATAACACCATCCATCATCACTACATATAACACCACTCATCATCACTACATATAACACCATCCATCATCACTACATATAACACCATCCATCATCACTACATATAACACCATCCATCATCACTACATATAACAATCACATCCATCATCATACTACATATAACACCATCCATCATCACTACATATAACACCATCCATCATCACTACATATAGCACCACCATCATCACTACATATAAATAATTCATCCATCATCACTACATACATAACACCATCCATCATCACTACATATAACACCACTCATCATCACTACATATAACACCATCCATCATCACTACATATAACACCATCCATCATCACTACATATTACATCAGTCATCATCACTCATAACAACATCCATCATCACCACAGATCGGTAAAGTAGTTTCGAGATTCTCGTGCAGACACACACACAAACAAAACAAAACAAACACACAGACATACTTTTGTTTTATATATATATATATATAGTGTTCATCTTTTTTGGCAATGATGCATTAAGTTATGTTTTGATTTTTTTTTAAGTGAATGGGGGTAAATCTCACTGTCTATGTTCTTGTTGCTCTTATCTGTTTAACACATTCACAAAATTAGACGGAGTATAATTTTTATTTCAAGATCACACACAAATGAAGCTCCATATTCGGTGCCTGATGACTGGTTTTCATTTAATGAAAGAACAACGTAATTTAGGGACTTTTGATCTTAATGATAGTTCAAGGTCTTGCATTCCCACTCCCCTATTCCGTCTCAAGGTTCCGTGAGAAGATAAAGTGTTAACGCCGTTCGTTTGTCAAGTTTTGGGTTGATTGTCCGGTGATGCCTTATGAAACTTTTTAGACTAGAACTGTGAAATTTGAACACAATATGGAATGACAACGTGCTTTGGAAAATATTATTATTATTATTTCCATTTCTTTTTTTTTTTTCATTAGACCCATTCCATTTACACTTATGTAATGATTGTTTATCAGACCATAGCTTACAGCCTAGAAAGAACTGCACATATAACAATAAGTAGATGAGCTGGTGTACACTCACGCAAGTTGACACACCCAACATTGAGAGTAAGACTTGACCCAGGAGAGCTGACGGCCACAAGGTACCTGAGTTAACCCAGCATTATGACCGTGTTCAAGAAACTCACCTGTCCAAGACACACCCTGGTGATTATAATTAGGACGCATTGCCGACCGGCGACATGACCATGCACCTAGGCAAACACAGCTGTCCACACCTGACCCAAGTAGAGGTCACAATCTCAATGATGCAGCGGTGAGTACTCGTTCCAAAAGATATCTTTACGGAGGGGATGAATTCAAAATGAACACTGCAACTCTTGTTGTCTTGCTAGGGCTGTCCAAATCCTTCGTCTGTTGTGTCATATTTTCCTACACCAAAGTATAATTATATTTTTTGGAGCGAGTAACATTGACCACTAAGTGTTTTTTTAATTTTCCGAAATTTCGAACGCATATGTATATTGAAGGAAGGATGTAGATGAAATTATACAAATTATAAAATAATAAAAACAATATAACTTATGATAACTTAAACTGATTTAGGAAGACTTTAGTGTTATATTTACCTGTGTTTTTACGATCATATCAAATAATCATGTATGCAATAATTAATTGAGATAAGAATAAGAGAAATACACCAAAACCATTAAAACATAGCTAGAAGTATTTTAGAGAGGTATCTAATTAATTATCATCGTTATGTACTGTACTAACAACACAGATTATAGGACAAAAGCAAACCAAAGTAAGATCACAATTACACAGCAACAAGCTTACCGTCAACTTAAATGGCCGACACAATGGTTCCGAAATGAAGTAGTTGTCAGGCTGAGATGCTGCAACAGAATGACTGTCCTGGAGCCACGACCAAAAGTTTTATGGCGAGTGACTGACATTTAGATGGGCCATTGCTCATTTTATTGATTGAACATACAAATGATGCTACCAATAACATTAGGATTTGAATAGCCTTTGACTGCTTAGCCACATAAATAGTATGTAGTCTCTCTCTCTCTCTCTCTCTCCCTCTATATATATATATATATGTATATATATATATATATATATATATATATATATATATATATATATATATATATATATATATATATATATATATATATATATATATATATATATATATATATGTGTGTGTGTGATATTCAGAAATTTCAGTGTAATTTCAAACGCCGCGCTATTGGCGATACTGAGTTTTCAAGGTCGTCTGAGGGAAGAGAGCGCTCCCCGCACATAGTGGGAGGTTGTGGAACTAGGCCTATATGATATTGAATGTAATTTGCCGAATTAATAATGATGCGATTCATGAAATTAAGGGACTATTATTGAATTTGGAATTATTATAGATCGTTTATCAGTCTGAATAATGTTATGGGTGTCCCAAGGACTTATTAGTTAGGGTGAAAATATGTCACGTAGGCCTAAGCTAACGCCTTGAGAGGACAGGAGGTGGGCTCTCTCTCAGTCACGGGGAGCATTCAGACAAACAAGACGTCCCTGCGCATCTGTCACAAAAATAGTCACGTGGCCTAGTCACCTGTGTTGCGCTATTGCAGCATAACAAGTAAGTCTCATTCGATCTCAGACAGGGTTTAGATAGGGCAGTGATAAAGTTAACAAGAGCTAACAGTGAGTTCATTTCAGGGTTTCCGTCAGAACCCACTTGACTGCGAGAAATTGACTGCCAGAGATTGACTGCCGTTTGAGACTGCGGTTGATGATTGAGGCTTGGCAAGTGTCGCCATTGGAACGATCAGTGTAGGCTTGTCACTGGTTAGCGGGGTAGCAAAGGATCACTGTGAACGAGTGCTCCCGACAACTAAAACGACACGGGACCAGCATCGGCATTGGGTGATCAGTTCTTACCACGTGGGTGCCCACCACCACGTGCCCTCGGTCAGCTAGAAGTATTACCTACTGGCCATGGTCACCTGCGGGCGTTCTCTCTTCCCGCCCATGGACGCACTGAGAGTACACTGAGGCTATCTGAGTAAATTAATTGTCACACTGAGACCAGGAGTCTAGGGGATACCTAGAGAAACATTTTATCTCCCTTATTACGGGTGTATGTTGAGTTGGGTGAAGCATGGTTCACGGGTATTGGTGGACCCAGTAACATCTCAATAATAGTGACAATATTTTTGTGTGTAGTTAGTACCATTTTTCAGTTACTGATATTATCTTGACGTGTGTAGTAATAGTTCCTAAATGATTTTGAGAGTATTGTTTTTTTAATGTTTGTGTCACTAAGTGGAACCAGAGTGATACTGCGATTTAATTCCTTTAATGCATCAAATTTTTCTTTATAATTCCGATCTCAGGTATAACCTTTGTTCCCCACAGTAGTGGTTAAGTTAGGTTAGGAAGTGTGCATCTGTTGGGGTGATATAATTTTGTTGAAAGCCCTTAAGGCATGTTTCATGTGTGCAAGCAACATTTCTTAATACTTTAAATTTATTGTTGCCTGAGTTTCTAATAATTTCAATATCATGTATAACTTTTGTTCCCCAGAGTAGTGTTTTAAGTTCAAGTTAAGAGGTGCGCATATTGGTGTACCATTATTTGATTGTGTTTGTAGTGTTGGAGGGAATATAAGTGTCTAAATTTTACAGTGTGTCTCATTCATCCCAGTCACAGACGCTATCCTTCCACGGGTCACGGACAATTCATTTTGTTAGTAAATTTAAATGCTGTTGTGCTGGTTAGGGATTTCTCACTAGAGGCATTCCACTGCATTACCATCTAATAATCTTTAATAAACCCCAAGTCAAGTGAAAATAAGTCAGTAATTCGACCGATTTACATATATATATATATATATATATATATATATATATATATATATATATATATATATATATATATATATATATATATATATATATATATATATATATATATATTATGTAACCGATCGGAATTCTCTCACTTACAGTAATTATTGGGGTTTTTGAGTATAATGGATGGTAATGCAGTGGGCACCCTTAGAGAAAATCCCGAACCAGCACAAGCACAATTAATTTAAAAATATTCTCCGTGACCCGTTGAAAGCTAGCACCTGTGATTGAGGTAAATGAGACCCACTGTAAAAGATGACACCTCTATTCCTCAACAATACAAACACAATCAATAATGGTACACCAACACCAGCACACTTCTTAGCGTGAAGCAAACACTACAATGGGGAACAAAAGTTATACATGGTATCAAAAAATAGTAAGAAATATTAAATGCATTATGAGAAGACTACTAAGGCAACAGTACTACCTACACCGGAATGAGGAAGTCATCTGAAACAGTTCCCTCGTTATCTTACATCATTTAGTAGTATATAAAACATTAGAAAACATCACGTGCACCAATGAGCATGCCTAAGGGGCATCAGATAAAATAATAGCAATCACTGAGAAATAGAAAATCCCGATTTTAGTCATACTACACAAGAACATGGATCACTCATAACCTGTCTGGGATGACCCACAAAATACTACAATCCTAACTGTCCTAGAGCCCGAAGGTTGTAACTACTAACCTGCCAAGTGGCAGAGGCATTTACAAGAACCCGAGAAAAATCACTCATGACCCATCTGGTGCTCCGCTGTTTTTTGTCATTACTCTCTCTAGATTTCAGGGGTCATGAATGTTTTTCTCCACCAATACCCGTAACATGCTCCACATAGGTTCCAAATACACCCGTACTTTTAAGGCACTATAGTTTGTCAACAACCTTGAAGAATACCCGTACGAACCCCCCCCCCCTCGTGTACACACCTGGACCTGGTTAAATTTATCATATACAACCAACACTGGGGAGATAAATGTCTCTATGTACCCACTAGACTCCTGGTCTCAGTGTGTGACCGTTCCTTCACTCAGACTGCCTCAGTTTTACTCCAGTACACCCATGGACCGGAGAGTGACCGTCAGCAGGTGAACCCTGTCCAGCTGAGGAGGGTTCTATTTTCGTTTGATAGAGTTGGCACTAACTGACCGAAGATGTGTGGTGTTGTGAACCAAGGTGGGGAGATTTGATGACCCAGAACGATCATCAACCAAGGGCGGACACTGGTCCCACGTAGTTAGTTGCCAAGGACACTCGTTCACTTCTGGCGTCCCAGATACAACCCCGCTAACCAGTGACCAACACCTACAGCTCAATCCGCTCAAAACCGCGTGGACCGCTCAATGCGCTTCGACCGGGTGGGTTCTCAGAGATCCTGCAAGAAACTCTCTGTTAGCTATTGTTAACTTCTTCTCCGCCCTATCTAAACCCTGTCTGAGATCGAATACAACTTACTTACCACTCTGATGGACGCGCACGCAAAGAGGCCAGGCCACGTGATCGTTTTCCTGGGCCGCGACGCCAGACTCCGTCCGTAAAGAGTGATGATGCGACCGCGTTGACAAAGAAGGTTGTCTTGATGGTTCATAACCATGGGTGTTGGAGGTCGAGAGTGACCATTTAGTTCTTTGGGGCCACCATCACCTTGGTTAGAGTGGTGATTAGTTGTCTTTATATTCTGTGAGTGGCTCACGCTGACGTGAGTTGCCTTTGCCCTACAGCAAACCAGATAACAGTAGCTGGGGTGGGGGATATAGTTGACAGGATGGACAATATCTTGTCTGGTAATGGAGACAAACTCATTATCTTACTCAGTTCAGGAGGCAATGGTTTTGGCCGGTGGCAAGGGTGAGGAGCTTCATGATACGGTTAAGACAGCTATAAAACGTATTAGGAATGAAGAAGTAAGGCAATAGATGGTTGTAATGGGCAAGGTGGTGTCAACGGCCGTCTCGATGAATTTTGCAAGTCAATATCGGTCCATTCATTGACAACTGGGATAACCTTTAAGGTAGTACAGGCAAGGGACCTTTATGCAGGATGGTGTCTGTCTGAGATGGGGTGGCACAACCTGGATGGCTCGAGAGGCCAGTTCCAAAATAATAATAAAAATATTTAAAGCACTAGAGGAACATATGGGCATGGATGTGGAGGAGACTGCAGTGGGGCAGGTAAACAAGTAAAAAGTTACCAGCAGAGAAATAGTGCTAGAATGATGAAAAAAACAAAATTAGGCAGGGAGTTAAATCTAAACACGTCAAGGAGGACTCAGATCGACTAAGCAAATGTCTACTAGCAAACAGTAAGTACGAAACAAAATGAATGGGAAATCAGGGCGTTGGTATGTATCAGAAAAAAATCGATAAGAAATAAGCATTCACTGAAATATAAATAAACTTAGACTCACGTGAGTTTACCGGCCAAATACCAAATTACAGTTTACAAATTATTCCATACCAAGAAATGGCAGATTCAGGAAGAGAGCCCGAGTAGTAATCTATGTCGGGATAATCTGAAGTGTGAAATAAACGAAAATACTGAACTTATGCAGAAACAATTTGGATAAAGATAACCGATACGCCGGAAAAAAAAATAATCGCAGGGCAATATATAGACCTCCCAAATCTTGACAGAGTTAATGAGCGACTTATTTGGGATAAAATAAGAACATAAGAGAAAACAAGGATTCTGCAATAGGTAGGTTGGCCTGTGCATAGCAGCTTCCTGTCGAGAGTTACTACACTCTCTATCATCCATAAGTTATCTAGCCTCCTTTTAAACTTCCCAGCGTTCCAGCACTTACGACAAAAGCTGCTAAACTGTTCCATTCGTCTACCACCTATTTGAAAACCAGTTCCTTCCTATCTCCCTCCGGAAACCTAAACGTATTGCTTAAATCCGTTGCTCCAGGTCCTATCCTGCTCGGATATTATAGAAACTTTATCTATATCTTTTTATTGGTTCGCTACCCTTAAATGCTTCTATCATATCTCCCCTCCTCTTCGTCTTTCTAGGGAATGCAAGTTTATTTCGTTAATCTATCTTGATGTGGAAGGTTTAGGAGTCCCGGAATCATTTCGTCATTCTTCGCTGCACCGACTCCAGTGAATTGATGCCATTCTATAATAAGGTCACGAGAACTGAACAGCATAATCGAGGTGCGGCCTGACTACGCAAGACATATTTACAATTTGACCTCCACACTCTTATTACTTACACTTGAAGATATAAAACCTAATATTCCGTTTGCCTTATTTCGAACATTAACACACTGTTTTCCAGGCCGTAGGGCCGGGCTTACAAGTCGACTTCTCTAGATTGATGTTTGTTAAGGCTGTATACATTGACAGTATTTGTTCTTCCAATATTAAGTTCGCTGCACTGAGTGTTGAATTTCATTTGCCCTTTTTCTGACCACTCCTGCAGTTTATTTAAATCCTCCTGTAGTGCATTTGCATCCTGCCCTGATTTAATCTGCCGCCTATTTGGTGTCATCAGCAAACTTGCCCATGTCACTGCTGATCCCAGTATTAGATCGTTTATGTAGATTATGAACGGGAATGGGCAGTACTGACCCCCTGGGAAACAACACTGGTTATACAGCCCCCCTCCAGATTTAACACCATCTACGCCCCGACCCTCTGTGTTCTATCGGTGAGCCATGATTTTTTATCCCAATTTAGATATTCCCTTGATACCATGAGCCTTAACTTTTTTCTCAGAAGCCTTTGATGCGGTACTCTGTGATACCTTTGTTAAAGTCTAAATGCAAATAACATCGTAATTTTCGTTGTGTAGTGCCTCAAAAAGACTCATAAAAAACGTCAGTAGATTTTTTTCGACAAGATTTTTCGTTGTAAGAAAAGCCCATGTTGAAGAGTTGTAGATTAATTTTATTTTCTCTAAATGTGATACGATGCGATTTGCTATAATTGATTCAAGTTTCCCCACTACTGACGTCAAACTAATCGGCCGGTAATTTGACGCTGATGCTCTGTCTCCCTTTTTGAATATGGGTACTACATTTGCCTGTTTCCACAAGTCTGGCTCAACTCCCGTGTCTAATGATTTTGTAACACACTTTGAACTTTCAGAGTTCTGTTAGTCTTTAATTATATCCTTTATTGATTCTTTCATTCATTTAAACATCAAGTTACAAAATTTTCAGGAATGCAAGTTTTATTTCGTTAATCATTTTGATAAGCTTTTGAATCATTTTCTTGTTTTTCGTTGCATGATTTAGAATTTATCCATTCATTAGTTTCATCCGATTCAGCGCAAGATATAGCTGCAACTATATCTTGCGCTAGTCAGGTCGCACCTCGATTATGCGGTTCAGCTCCTGGAGCCCCTATTCTAGAATGGATATAAATTCACTAGAGTTGGTGCGAAGAATGACAAAATGATTCCGGACTTAGAAACCTTCCATATCAGGATAGGTTAAAGAAACTTAACTTGCATTCCTAGAAAGACGGAGGCGGGAGATATGATAGAAGTATTTAAGTGGATGACAGGAATCAATAAAGGATATAGATAAAGTTCTTATAATATCCGGAGCAGGATAGACTCCGGACAACGGATTCAAGTTGATAAGTTTAGGTTTAGGAGGGAGATAGGAAGAAACTGGTTCGTAAATAGGGTGGTGGACGAGTGGAACAAGCTTAGCAACTTTGTAGTAAGTGCGGGAACTCTGGAAAGTTTCAAAAGGAGGCTAGATAGATTCATGGATGATAGAGGGTGGTAGTAACTCTCGACAGGAGCTGCCATGCACAGGCCAACCGGCCTATTGCAGACTCCTTATTTTCTTATGTTCTTATGTTCTAAGACAATATCTTGCTCTTGTGAGACCTGACTTGGATTACGCAGTTCAATTCTGGTCACCGTTGTAATGGCCCCTGTCTCACAAACAGAAAATATTATATAAATGGGTTCTTACATCTGATTTATATTCAGATTTCACCCCCTGTAACTTTCCATTGCCTATGAGTAAGACATGAGTTGAACATGTGAACGGTAGCTTTCCCAAGAGGGAGAAGCCCATATGTCAGCATCTATGTAAGCCCGCACCAGGGACGATGCTCTTAGTCAGTCACTCACATCGACTAATATCGAACGGACGAGGATCCACGTTTATATTACATAAACGCCGTCCTTTCTCATTCACTCATAAATAGTTGAACTTACAGTTGATATACACTCAGGAATTATAAACATAATACTTTTATAATAAAACAAGAAACTTCAATTGGGTTTCGTTACCAGAAGCCCAATTATATTATATGTGTACCAACCTGGTTAACTGGGGAATTAAAAAACGTAACATCGTATTAGAGAATGGATATAGAATCCCTAGAAGGAATTCAGGGGAGAATGACAAGACTAATCTCGGGCATGAGGATCCTTGAGTACAGAGACAGGTTAAAGCATCTTATTTTGCACTCCCTCGAGAGATGTAGAGTGAGGGGCGACCTGATAGAGGTGTATAAATGGAAGTCAGGGCTGAACAAAGGGGAAATTACAAAGGTACTTAAACTATCCAACCAGGACCGAACTCGTAACAATGGTTTTATATTAGACAAATTTAGATTTAGGAGCGAAATAGGTAAACATTGGTTTAGAAATAGAGTAGTGGATGAATGGAACAAGTTACCAAACATCATTATTAACTCGAATACGCTGGATAGCTTGTCACGACTACGCCTTCTTTTCGTCAGTCTTGCTGAAGCTTGTCTCACGATCAACTTACTCAAGAGTGAATTCGGTCATGCTAAACTAGTCTACCTAGGTGCACCTCGTCGGGTGTGGTGAGGTGAGTTCAGTTGCAGCGAAGGTAGAAGCCATCGACAACCTACCGATTCCTGAGACCCGAAAGGAGGTCATGAGGTTTCTGGATATGGCTGGATACTACAGATGGTTCTGCCCAAACTTCTCTCAAGTTGCAACTCCACTAACTGACCTTGTGAGCCTAAAGAAAAAATTCAGTTGGCCACCTGCTTGTCAAGAAGCCTTTAACAACATACACATTCTGCTCACCAATGCACCGGTTCTCCGAGCACCAGACTTCAGCCAACCATTCATCCTTCAAGTAGATGCCAATGACTTAGGGGCTGGAGCTGTATTACTCCAAGAGTGATCAGACGAGATTCTACATCCGGTATATTATACTTCAACCAAGTTCAAGAAACATCAGATGAACTATGCTACAATAGAAAAAGAATGTACTGCATTGTTGTATGGACTAGATAAGTTTAATGTGTACCTCAGTAGGTCAATTGATCCTATTATTGTTTATACTGATCATAACCCCCTAAAGTTTATAAATAAAATGTAGAATAAGAATCATAGAATAAAGAGGTGGTCTCTTGCCATTCAGCAGTATAATTTCGTCACAAAACATATAAAGGGAAAAGATAATATAATTGCAGATTTGTTGTTAAAGGTATGAACAAGTTCTTTCCTTAGATTTATTTAGCACCCTAATAAATCCGTTGAGGGGGAGATGTTACATGCAAAGTAGGATAGAACTACCCTTAATAACAAATTACTAAATGAGCTGTATGCCCCTGCCAGAGGTACTGTAAATGAGTATGTATTCATGATATATATTGTATAATTTTATATTTTTCCAGA
The DNA here is from genome assembly GCF_018991925.1 of Homarus americanus. Classification (NCBI taxonomy): domain Eukaryota; kingdom Metazoa; phylum Arthropoda; class Malacostraca; order Decapoda; family Nephropidae; genus Homarus; species Homarus americanus. The sequence goes on from NW_024738300.1 coordinate 283,376, forward strand.
CTAGAATTACATTGTTTTGTTTCAGCGTATGTAAATAGTTTATGTTATTAAAGTCAGCAACACTGTACTAACATTAACAATGAGACGTTATGTCAAGTAAGATGATTGGGTCAGTCAGCAACCCATAAAAGACGAGGGTTTCAGAGCCGGCTTGAGTTCGGACATAAGCTTGGGTAACCTCCGGACCTTTACACTGGCCTGCATTGTCAGTTGACTTCTGTCTTTGATCGATCAGGTGATGATGTACTAATGGTATTCATTGTTGAGGCTGGCTGGCTGTATTTAGTGTTTTATGTATTTTTGTTCTTGAATCGTGTATTGATTTAGTTGTCAGTGATATTGGCAGCCTTAAAGTAACCTAGTATGTTCATGTGATTAGCTTTATGTCTTTGTTATTAGTGGTAAGTATTTGTAAATATAGTTATACTTTTTTATTTAAGTTTCTTTTCTCCAATCATCAAGTATTCATTTATTAAAAGGGGCTGCAGTCAATCCATACATTACACCGGAGTTGGAGTTGTTCTCGATACAAATTTAAGAACCATATATTGTAATTCTCTTTAAATACCTTCACTTTTTGTTTGTTACGAGCCTTACCCCTTTGACACGTAACAGGATGTGAAGAACTAATGAAACTAATTAATGTTTTCTTAATAAAGAACTTCGATGCCATGAACCTAAAAAAGTAAAGCAAGTATTCATACACTTAAATGAGACTGTCACTGAATTCTAATGAAAACAACAGATGATACATTATACCATACATAAAACTTAAGTCATCACCATCAAAATCATCAATAACCACAGAATGAATATCTTGATTCTCACAATGTACAAATTTATACAAGCCTGTGCAGGGAAGATCACTTTTAAAGCATGAGCATGACAGTCCCTCACATTTTTTATTTTTGTATAGATAACTGGCACCCAATCTCCATCAGCATTTCTTTGAAAGCCATACATTTCTGGATTGGGGATCTCTTGGTTACCAATTGAAGATTGAGCTAAATTTATTACTTGTGCTTGAGCTCCCAAGCAGTGTTGTTTAAAGGCGGATGAGGTTGGATGCATTTTCTCACTGCCTTTCTCTCGAACAACCCAGTTCCACCGCAACTTGCCAAAACACTTTGCACTAACTGATCATTATTACTGTTCTTACCCTAGTAAACTAGAATGATAAACCTCTCCAAGGAGCTCATAACAGACTCACTGAGAGGCTCTGATGTCTTGAGAGCCTCAGAAGCAGATTTCAGACTATCGTTCATGTGATTATACAAGAGATTAAACCACGTCGCCTTTGATATTCCAGCAAATTTCCCAGTGGTATCTGTTCCTGTTAATTAATGTATGAAAGGCAAATATACACTCACAAAGTTGAGGCCCTAGAGTTTGTACAGCTACTTTGATGCTAAAGGTACAACTGTTCATGTTGATCCAAGTATCTGGAGGGAGAGTGTGGTGATGACCTAGAAGTAGGAGCAAAACATCTGTGTCTAAACTATAAAATATCATCCATATCTTCTTTTGATATTTTAATAGGTACAATGAATCTCTTTCCTTTCTGAGACGTTCATATTCATTGACAGCTCCATAGATCATCAGAGTATCCGCCTCATTGTGGTTGCCTTTCAACGTATGTGTCTTAATGTTGTGCCTGTTTGAAGCAGCTTGGCCATGCGAGTACACTATAAGCGGCTCCTCAACATACTCAATACACTTCTGTGTCAAGTATTGGGTCAGTGCATGCTTGATGTCGTGGTGGGCACGCAGTTTCCTAAGGGATACTCCTTTCAGGCTTGTATTATCTTGGACATCATATCTGATTGCCTGCATTGGATCATTTTTTTTATGCATGGAGTTCTTTAGAGAATCAACACCTTTGTAAGTGTCAAAAGCAATTATTGCTTAATCGTAAGAAGTCATGGTCTTCCTAACTGTAGCCACATAGGCTCTTGCCAAATATTTGAGTGTACACATATCTGAATCTTTCTTGAGTTTCTGTAAAATAACCATGCCATTAATGAAACAGACTGATAGACAAATTGATTCAAATTTCAAATCATCTGATTCAGACTTATTTCCAGCAATTTCTTCCATGCAATGGATCAGCTGTCAGTAGGAAGTATCAAGGTTCCATCTGGTTGAAACATTGAAGGAGGATAAACAGTGAGATCATAATTTTGTATTCATTCATGTAGATCCAGTTGTCTTTGAGACTGCTGTTTTGAATAATCACCGAATTGATCAGAATAGTTGATAATGTCGTGTTTGCAATGTAGGCCAGAAATAGGTGTGACCTTGTACATTTGAATAAAGTCACACTTTTCATCTAATTTCTCGCTTCCTCTCCCCACCGGAGCACACACATACACATACACACACACACACACACACACACACACACACACACACACACACACACACACACACACACACACACAAACACTCAGCTTACATCCCAATCATTTTGGCATAAGCAACAGTTATTAATATTGATATTCCAGCTAATACTAGAAGTGAGCATGGCCGTTTCTGACTTCCAGCGGCCAATGTCAAAAGTGGGCGTGCCCGTTCCTGACTTCTAACAACCTTGTAGGCCGACACTAATGATTCCAATCGATTCTCGTCCCACGAAACCCCTATTTTCATAACCAACTTGCCTATATTAGTAAAAAATAAGATTTTCAGATTTTGGGCCAAATTCGAAAATCGTCGTGGCCATTGTGGACATCTGCAGACCATGTGAATTTGCCACCATACAGATCTATAATAGGGATGGTATGAAGTATACAAAGAACAGCGCCGCTTTTGTTCATTGAATAACATCGACAGTCGAAAATCCTATCTAAGGACATAGACTGTATATTATCCTGGCGACCATATTGGATAAATCCAATATGGTCTCCGCCCTTACAATAACTTTTGAACCAAATGTGGTAATGTCACAAGTAATGCCTCTTTAAGAGGTTCATGAGGAAGAGGAATCCAATTCTGACTTACTTTTAAAATTCAAGGTCAAGATCACATTTGAAGGTCAAGGTAATTTTTGGCCTTAACCTTGATATTGGGCACATCTTGATGATCTAGGTGTCTGAATGGTGTGTTACCAGAGTTTTACGACGATTGATGATGTTTTAGGACATCTTAGATCAGTGGTATTCATTGGGCAGCTCGGGAGCCATTGGCGGATCGCAAGTACTTAATTTGCTGCTCTTGATGAAAATATATAGTACTGTAGTTTTTAGGATATCAAAAACAGTGCTTAATGATTTTCGTGGAAAATATTTATCTTCATTACGTGACAGCGAGGTAAGACGAAGCCACAGTTAGCAGATATATTTAACACGAATTAATTATATTTCCGTTAACTTAAGCATCTCTCTCTCTCTCTCTCTCTCTCTCTCTCTCTCTCTCTCTCTCTCATCCTCACGAATCCAATCGAGCTATTGTCAGGACTTGCTGTATGGAATGGGACAGGATGGAAAGAGAAACGCTCGGGCCTCAGCGCTCATGCCACTAGTACTGCAGTTGTGAAGTAGCAGAGGATTAGGCGCATTACATTGCTTATTTAGAAATTTGTGAGTGTTTATTTGACTGCTTTACAAGCTTGAGGGCTGTTCGTTGAAGCAATATCTGTAGCTTTCTGCCTCATGCTGAATCAAGCTTAATAATGGATCGATTTGTTTTCAAACAAAAGAGCACTAATAACGAGCAACTATCTCCGGCCTGGGCAGTGGAGATAAGCGTAAGTGAGGGACAGGCCTCCAGAAAGGGAAGAACACGAACAATACAAGATGATCACAGAGAATTTCAAGAAAAATGGACAGATGATTTTTTCTATGTGCTTCGGGGTACCAATCCACTTTGTTTAATTTGCCCAAAAGTGTCCTCTGGTTTTAAGCGCAGTAATTTAGAACACCATTTCAGAATCACTCATGTGAACTTCGATCGTTTTACTCGCCTGGAAGTGACCTGAGTAAAAAACAATCACGCATCTTACTACTCTGATCACAGGACATCAAACTCATTAACAGCTCCACCTCTACCAATGAAAGTTTGACAGAAACAACATTTGAGATTGCATGGATGTTGGCTAGGCATGAAAAGTCTTTAACCGATGCTAAGGTAGTCAAAGAGTGCTTTTTAGCCTCAGCAGAGATAATGTACGCTGGCTTCAACAACAAAGATGCAATCCTAAGGCAAATATGAGGACAACAGCTATCACACACAACTAGATGTGTGTGATGTTGCTCAGTTATGTATATGGGTCCGGTTTCCAAAAGATGACTTATTTCGAGAAGAATAGCTGTGTTTATTACCATTACAAGAGGAAAGGATATTTTGGCTGCACTTATTGTTGTTGTTTTTTTAAAGGGTAACCTGAACTGGACTTATTGGCCTGATGATGAGTAGAGATGAGATTCCCAAACTTTCTATTTTTCATTGTATCATACATCAGGAAGCTCTAGTAGCAAGACTAAAAAACTGTGAGTTGCAAAATGTGATGCAGCTGGGTGTGCTGGAGGTCAATTTCATTATATCACGGGCACTGAATCACCCCCAGTTTCGTGAACTACTTATGGTGACTTGGTGATGCACAGCAAAATACGATGACTTTCTCGTGGAAGAGTCTTTGGGTGATTTTTTAGTCTCCTCCCTCAAATTCATGAGTTTCTTGAAAGCAAAGGAAGAAATGAGTCAGATTTAGAAAATAAGGAGTAGATAATGAAACTGTCTTTACTTGTCACCTAAATACAGTGAATCTCCAGCCTCAGAAAAAATAAACACCCAGGTAACATGTTCCGTGTTGTAGTGACCCGCGTTCAAAACAAAATCACAACAATTTGTTCACTTTCCAAATCTTAAGAAAGTCATCAGAAATGACCCAGAACTTTCGCAATATTTCATCTAAGAAACATTTGAGAAAGTATTGGGAGTTGAAGGAAGAATTTGAGTCAAGATTCGAGGATGTAATTAAGTACAAGGAGCTTTTTAATTTTATCGAGAACCCTTTCCTTGTACCCGTGTCATCCTTGACCCCCGTTATCACAAATCTCTGCCCTGACTGTGCTGCAGTGGGATGTGAGATCATTGAACTGCAGACAAATGACATCCTGAAAGCTGAAGTTACAACAGGTGTCTACCACTTTTGGAACATGGTTCCTGACACATACTACCCTGCTTCGAAGAAGTGTGTGTAAGAAATGATGTCTTTCTTTATCAGTACATATGCATGTGAAATGACATTTTCAATAATGAACATAATGAAGCGAAAGCAAAGGAACAGATTGACCAATAGCCATCTGGATTGTCTTACATGGATTACAGTGACAAACTACAAGTATTGCATGAGGATAGTTAAGCAACAGCTGGCACACTTCCGTTCATCACAATATGAGGTAAGTTTTTCTTTAATAGTAAGTTTATGCATTATTATTTTTAAAGAATATAATAGGTGAGGAAAGAATAAAATTAAATATAAGTAATTTATAATAATTAGGAGTAGCTATGGCTCTCTCAAGGAATGTTCTTTTGCCAAAGTGGCTCTCCTAAAATCAGTGAATTATACTGTCTGAGATCAAGGTCAGGTCAGCAGGGTCAAGGTCTTTTCCAGGAGCACCGGCGACCATCTTGTAAAGTTAACCTTATAATCCTTTGACTTAGAGCCTTGTATGACACTACCTTGTGTATAAAAGTGAACGATTTATTAAGCCCCCTACTAAACAGTACAGGTGATAAATATACACTTCAATTAAAATCAAATTGATTCCAGAGATCAGTGGAATCAATAGTCGTAAATAGAATAGAATAGAATAGAATAGAATAGTAATAGAAAAGAATAGGTCAATAGAATCAAATTGAATGAAATGACTAGATCAAAATCTGATGATAATTATATATATAATATATATGTAACCGGTCGGAATTTGCTGGACTTTAATTTCTCACTTGACTTGGGGTTTATTAAAATTTAATAGATGGTAATGGCAGTGGAAGCGCCCCTTTGAGAAAAATCCCGAACCAGCACAAGAACACTTAAATCTACTACACAAAATGAACTGTCCGTGACCCGTGGAAGGATAGCGTCTGTGACTGGGATGAATGAGACACACTGTAAAATTTAGACACTTATATTCCCTCCAACACTACAAACACAATCAAATAATGGTACACCAATATGCGCACCTCTTAACTTAAACTTTAACCACTACTCTGGGGAATAAAAGTTATACATGACATAGGAATTATTAGAAACACAGGCAACAATAAATTTGAAGTATCAAGAAATGTTGCTCGCCCACATGAACAGGCCTTAAGGCTTTCACAAAATAATATCAGTCACTTAGGAAATGGTACTAAAAAATAAGAAATTAAATACTCCACAATGAACAGGCCTTAAGGGTTTTCAACAAAATAATATCAGTCACTGAGGAATGGTAATAAAATATAAGAAATTAAATACTCTACAATGAATAGGCCTTGAGGGCTTTCAACAAAATAATATCAGTCACTGAGGAAATGGTAATAAAATTTAAGAAATTAAATACTCTACAATGAATAGGCCTTAAGGGCACTCAACAAAATTATAGCACCCCAACAGATGTACACTTCCTAACCTAACTTAACCACTACTCTGGGGAACAAGGTTATACCTGAGATCAGAATTATGAAGAACAATTAGAGGCATTAAAAGAATCAAATCACAGTATCACTCTGGTTCCACTTAATGGCACAAACATTCAAAACAATATTATCAAAATTATTTAGAAACTATTAAACTACACACGTCAAGATAATATCAGTCTGAGGAATGTTGTTAACTACACCCGTAATAAGGGAGGGAAAATGTTCCTCTAGGTATCTCCTAGAGACCTAGACTCACGGTCTCAGTGTGTGACCATTAGTTTACTCAGATAGCCTCAGTGTACTCCCAGTGCGTCCATAAAGCGGAAGGGAGTGAGCCAATCAGACCTTGTACAGTTGAGAGAAACTTTAGCTTCCCGTTAGCAAGAGGGTTTCACTAAGCTGCTCGGGACACGTGGTGTTGTGCACCCGAGTGGTAAGAACTGATCACCCACTGTGGATGCTGGTCCCGTCGTTTTAGTTGTCGGAAGCACTCGTTCACTCAAGAGATCCTTTGCTACCCCGCTAAACAGTGACAGGCCTACACTGATCGGTCCAATGGCGACAATCGCCACCCTCAATCATCAACGGCAGTCAATCTCTCGCAGTCAACTCCGGTCAACTCCAGTCAAGTGGGTTCTGACGGAAACCCTGAAATGAACTCACTGTTTGCTCTAGTTTACTTTATCACTGCCCTATCTAACCCTGTCTGAGATCGAATGAGACTTACTTGTTATACTGCAATAGCGCAGCACAGGTGACTAGGCCACGTGACTATTCTGATGGACGCGCGGAACGTCTTGTCTGTGTGAATGCTCTCCGGAACTGGCCTAGCCAGCATCGCGTCTCCCCAAGGCGCTAGCTTGGGCCTACGTGATATATTTTCCGCCTAACTAATAACTCCTTGGGACACCCGTAACATTATTCAGACTGCTAAACGATCTATAATAATTTCAAGTTCAATAATAGTCCCTTAACTTCATGAATCGCATCATTATTAATTCGGTAAATCATATTTAATATCATATAGGCCTAGTTCCGCAATCTCTCGCTACGAGCAGGCAGCGCTCCCTCCCCTCAGATGACCTTGAACGCTCATTATCTCATGGCAAGGGCATTTTAGAATGCTCAATTTCTGAATAATTTATATATATATATATATATATATATATATATATATATATATATATATATATATAAATATATATATATATTATATATATATATATATATAACCAACAGCACGGACTTCTACATACAATCAACACCTCACCCCGCCAGGATTCGAACCCATGGCCCACGAGCCCATGACTGTGACCGGGGAACACTACCTCTGGACCACCAGGATACTAAAAGCAGTCCTAGACTCTCTTATATTTCACACAAAGCCTGTTCAGCGAGCTTATGGCGCCGTGAACCTCTAATGGGGACTACCCGTATCACTTAGGTGGTCAGAGTAATGTTACTCTGACCTACTAATCTTCAAAAAGCACCGCAGCAGTCGGTAGTCAGGTCATAGGGTAAGATGACCCAACCTGGTTACAAATATTCTTAATTACGAAATTATCCAGTCTGTACAAACCATTACTCAAATTCATGTTGACGGATTCGGTATGTTTAATGAGACTGGATTCTATAATGTTCCTACTGTCAATTGAATTACAAGGTAATATTGAGGAGGCATTATCCCAGTCAATGCAATGCTTGTTATCCCTCAAATGAACAAACAGAGCATTGGATTCCTGGCCTGTCCTAACACTATATTTATGTTGTTTAAGTCTAGTTACAAGATCTTTACCTGTCTGACCTAAGTAAAACATATTACATTCCTTGCAAGGAACTTTATAAATGCAGCCACCTGTATTGTTGAGGGAGTTCTTGATTAACATTTGTTTAACAGTGCATGAGTTTTTAAATGCCACAGTGACGTTCCAGGTTTTAGTTGTAAAGGAATTTGAGGGAAATTTTTGTGAAATGGTAATACTAAGAGATTATTATAGTCATGGGTGGGCTTGGGATGGGTTCTATAAATAGATTTCTTAGTAATATGTATATATATATATATATATATATATATATATATATAACAACGAAGTATGTCTGTGTATTTGTGTCGGTGTGTGTCCACACGAGAATCTCGAAACTACTTTACCGATCTGTCGTGATGATGGATGGTATTATATGTAGTGATGATGGATGATGTTATATGTAATGATGATGGATGGTATTATATGTAGTGATGATGGATGATGTTATATGTAATGATGATGGATGGTATTATATCAAGTGATGATGGATGGTGTTATACTGTATGTAGTGATGATGGATGGTGTTATATATAGTGATGATGGATGTTGTTATATGTAGTGATGATGGGTGGTGTTATATGTCGTGATGATGGGTGGTGTTATATGTAGTAATGATGGATTATGTTATATGTAGTGATGATGGATGGTATTATACTGTATGTAGTGATGATGGATGATGTTATATGTAGTGATGATGGATGTTGTTATATGTAGTGATGATGGATGGTGTTATATGTCGTGATGATGGATGGTGTTATATGCAGTGATGATGGATGGTATTATATGTAGTGATGATGGATGATGTTATATGTAGTGATGATGGATGGTGTTATATGTAGTGATGATGGCCGAGCAGATCTCTTCATTACTTTTACAGGCAAACCTGTATGGACTGACAAAACAGAAGCTCTAATGGAATACCAGAAAGGACAAGATTGGCATGACATTATAGCGAGAGAATTTCGTCAGAAAGTGATCAAAGTCATGGACTTGCTTACAAAAGCATCAATCTTTGGCCCTACACGGTGCTACATGTATTCCATTGAGTGGCAGAAACGAGGTCTACCACATGCCCATGTCTTGATCTGGGTGAAAGAGAAACTTCGGCCGAACATGATTGACAACTGCATACGAGCAGAGTTACTTGATCCAGAAGATGATCCAGTTCTCTATGAGATTATTCAAGAAGCAAATGATTCATGGGCCATGTGGACCATTCAACAGACACTCTCCATGCATGAAAGATGGACGTTGCACCAAAAACTTCTCAAAAGACCTGATAAAGGATATTCAGAGTCGAGAAGATGGCTATCCTCAGTACAGGAGAAGAGCGCCAGGCGATGGAGGTTTTACAGCAGTGTTGCGACCTGGAACACACAGTGAAATAACAGTAGACAACAAATGGGTGGTCCCCTACAATCCTCTTTTGAGTAAAGCATTCAATGCGCACATCAATGTGGAGTTCTGCAATTCAGTCAAGTCCATCAAGTAGGTCTGCAAATACGTCAACAAAGGCTCTGTCCAAGCGATGTTTGCATTGGAAAAGGATGAAAATCATGATGAGGTGACACAGTTTCAGCAAGGCCGTTATATATGCAGCAATGAAGCCCTATGGAGAATTTTTAATTTTCCTATACACGAACGATGTCCAACAGTAGTTCATCTGGCTGTTCACCTGGAAAATGGACAAAGAGTATTCTTCACAGAAGAGTCCCACTAAAATCAAATGGCAAATCCTGCTGATGCGACCCTCGCTGCATTCTTTAAGCTTTCACAGGAAGATGAGTTTGCTCAAATACTCCTGTATGTTGACGTACCCAAGTTCTACATATGGCAGACTTCAATGAAAAAGTTCCAGAGAAGAGCTCAAGGATCCGATGTTGAAGGATATCCAGGGATGAAGTCAGGCAATGCTTTGGGACGTGTCTATACGGTTCACCCCAACAACTTTGAATGCTATTGTTTGAGACTACTTTTGCACCACATCCGTGGCCCAACATCATATGCAGCACTCAAGACAGTGAATGGACAAGTCTGCAGAACCTATCAGGAAGCGTGCAATCTCCTTGGCCTACTGGAAGATGATGGTCATTGGAATGACACATTAGAAGAGGCAGCAGCTACTCAATCGCCAATGAGAATGAGGAACCTGTTTGTCATCATGATTGCTACATGTGGACTTTCCAACCCAAGCCAGCTCTGGAAAAAACACCAAGAAAGTCTTTCAGAGGATCTGCTTCATCAAGCAAGAAGAGAACATCCTGGTCAAGAGATTGAGTTCATGGATGACATGTTCAACAGAGCTCTGATCATGCTGGAAGACAAAGTGATGGAGCTATACGGAAAAAACCTGACTGATTTTGGATTGCCTTCCCCAAACCGAGAAGAACCAGTAGTTGCAAACAGGGAGTTGCTCAGAGAGACAGACTACTCAGTTGAAGTTCTGGTGAATTTTTTTGAAGGAAATGAGCCTCACCTGGTGCCTGATCAAGCAAATGCTTATGAACAGATCTTGCAAGCGATACAAGTGGAGCAGGGAGGTATGATCTTTCTCGATGCAACTGGCGAGACAGGAAAAACCTTCCTGATCAACCTTTTGTTGGCCAAAGTACGTCATCAGAGGAAAATTGGTCTTGCTGTAGCATCCTCAGGCATTGCTGCAACACTACTAGAAGGAGGACGTACTGCACACTCAACTGTTAAACTGCCTCTCAACCTCGCTCACAATGAGAATCCAGTGTGCAACATCAAAAAAGGATCGGCAAAGGCAAAACTCTTAGAAAAATGCAGCCTCATAGTCTGGGATGAATGCACTATGTCTCACAAGTTAGCGTTTGAAGCATTGGACAGGACCTTGCAAGACATATGGGAAAATGACCAGCTCATGGGTGGCATTACAATGGTCATTGCTGGTGACTTTCGCCAGACCCTACCTGTCATTCCTCGAAGCACTCCAGCTGATGAACTGAATGCGTGCCTCAAGGCATCATACCTTTGGGGAAGTGTTCAGACACTCACCCTATCCACAAACATGAGAGTATATTTATAAGGAGATCAGGATGCTGGACGGTTTGCAAACCTTCTACTACAGATTGGGAATGGAACTTTCCCTGTTGATTCAGAAGGACAAATAATCATTCCTCAAGGATGTGGAAATGTTGTTAAGTCCTCAACTGAGCTCACTAACATGGTCTACCCAAACATTATCCACCACTACAAGGATCACAAGAGGCTGCGTGAACGCGCAATTCTGGCACCAAAGAATGAAACAGTGGCTGAAATCAACATGACTCTACTCAGACAGCTTCCAGGCAGTGAGACCTCATTCAAATCTGTTGATACAGTAATCGACCAGGACGAAGCAGTCCAGTACCCTGCAGAATTCCCTAATTCTTTGGAGCCCGCTGGAATGCCTCCTCACCACCTCACTCTTAAGATTGGAATTCCTATAATGCTCTTAAGAAATCTTGAACCACCAATCCTCTGCAATGGCACAAGACTGGTGGTGAAGAACATGATGCTACATGTACTGGAAGCTACAATACTGTCAGGAAAAGCTAAAGGAGAGGACGTGTTTATACCAAGGATACCTCTCATTACCACTGACCTGCCATTTGAGTTCAATCGACTTCAGTTCCCAGTTAAAGTGAGCTTTGCCATGACCATCTACAAAAGCCAGGGACAGTCCCTAAAGATGGTTGGCCTAAACCTGGTGTTTCCTTGCTTCTCTCATGGACAGTTCTATGTTGGATGCTCCAGAGTGGGAACTGGCAAAAATCTGTACATAATTGCGGCTAATGGCAAAACCAAAAATGTGGTCTACCTTAATGCACTACTGTGAGACAATGTGGAGCCTCCCGGAGGGTAGCGTCCTACTGTGGCCTAGCGAAAGAGCCGCCCGGAGGGAGGCGATTCCGCTAGTACAAAATAAAACGTCTGAATATTACTGTAAGGGCGGTAACGAGCAGGATGGTTGTCCGTGCCTCGTTTGCTGGTTCGCGACCCCCACTAAGGGGAGTAGACGGAGGTGAGAACGTGACTGCTGCCTTGACACAGACCAGACACTACCCAACCGTCAGTACAGCTACACTACCCCGCTGTTCCTTCAAATTCTGGTTGCGATCTCATCATAGGTCCTGGACTCGTGGGCTGTTTCCCCAGACCTTCACAAATCGACTGTCAATCGCCGGACACCTACCCCAACGACTACCGCGGCTGCCACGTCATCGCCAGTTCCTCCACACCCTCTGTGCACCTGACCATTTCTCCTATGTAGCAAGACATCGCCTGCCGTTGCTCAAGTGAGGAAGCTGACTTGACCTCCCCCCCCCCGCCCCCCCAGAGCGGATCACTGTTTTACGGAACCTTCCACCGGGCCGCCGCCATAGGAAATATTCTCCATATTGTTTGATTCTCGTAATTGTTTGACTCCATTAATTGTTGACTCCAGTAATTATTTGACTCCTGTTAATTGTTTGAATCCCGTTAATTATTTGATTCCCTTAATTGTTGACTCCATTAATTGTTTGTTTCCCTTAATTGTTTGACTCCCGTAATTGATATTTGATATTTGCGTGAGTGGTGTCAGAGTTTTCTGTTATTTTCATAGTAAACAGATGTCAATCTCGAACAGTTGTTTGTTATCCCTCAGAAAACCATGGTTCTTGACTTTCCTCTTATAAGATCCTGATTAGGCTGGCAAGGGATTTCTATCCCTAAGTCCCAGGCCTTTACAATTACAATCAATCAAAGAACAACCAATCCCAAAAATTAAATTCATCAATGAACATCATCATTGTTTATGCAGCTTCCCCCACACCCGCAAAGTGCTTTGCAGCGAAGGCCTTTCTTGCTGCACTTGCAGTTCCCTTCGCATGCTTTCAGACAGCCGCAGTAGAGGAATATGAAACAGGCCTTGCTGGCATCTGCGAGTAAGTCCAGACGGGAATCCAATGCTTCTTCTCATCCAACTCCCATCCCCGCTTGTCAAATTCAGGAACCTCCTGGTCACGAGAGACATTCTGTTTCCAGATGAAACGTGCCTGGAGAAGAGACCTCTTGACATGCAAAAACAGGACAGCTTGAATTGGAGGGATTGACTCAAGAGAGTGCAAGCCATGTGAGAAGTCCTATCGCCTCGCCGCTTCATGAGGATCGATTCGAAAGTGAAGGACTCAGGAGAATCTGAGAGAGCAAGCAGCGTCTCTGTCAACTCAGGCATGCTGTTCCACGTACCTCAAGCAGTCTTCTTTCCGTAATCAAGGAGCTGAGAAGTTGTATCACAACCAGTGAGTGCATGGAAGAGGGGAGGTACAAGTGAATTTAAAGGGCCCAACTGAAACTGAAAATCATTGACTGGAATAACTCTGTAGTTCTTGTCACTCCCCAAACCAATCCAGTGCTCTGAAAGGCCAAGTTGCCCAAAGAGGGGGATGGCAAGCACGACAACATCACTATCCACAGTTCGTATATACAGTATGCTCTCTCGTGCCTCTGGCGAGAAGCGTAAGCCAAGTGCAGAATGATTCGTGAGCCAGCTTCTCTGTGATTGCAGGGCTGAAGGTCAGACACGTCGCACTGCTTGTTGGACAGTAGTGTCTCAGACTTGGTTGTGAGGATGAGAGTAGCATCCAATTTGGTCTCAGCAAGTTTTTGACTGGTGAAGGAGAAGAGTTCCTTTTTGCTATCTGTATTGCTCAGATACTTTTGCTAGTCTCGCTTTAGGATGGGGGTGCAGCCGTCAGGACCAATGCGTGTGCATGGACCTGATCTGCAGCGAAGTTGAGTCTGAGCTTTCAGGATTTTCTCTGGGTAAGTGTCCCAAACCACAACAACAGTTTCAGTGAGTTCTTGAATGTAGCTGATCGTATCGGCCTCACCATGTGAACCACAGCCGCTATGTCCAATATGTGGACTGTCACATTAGAGGCAGCAGCACATGAGGTTGCAGGGACACCTAGGTATTTCAAGATGTCAGACTTGATGTCTAATCTGAGCATGTGGTCAGAGAGAAAAGGAAGCTCACGTTGATTTTCGAACCTGAAGAATTCGTTCATATCATCGTCAGTGCGAGACTGAAGCGACAGGGAGTAGGTTTTTTTTTTTGTTAGGTTAAGGTGGGGAAAGGGTGGAAGGCATGCTGGGGCTCAAGGCACAGCCAGACATGAGGGATGGAGAAGTCACAACATATAGTCGTGGGGGGAAAGGTTGGAAAAGAAGTTTAATGAGTTAAACAGAGGGGGACGACACCCCTTGTTTTACATATTACAGAGTTTGTTGGCTAACTAAGC
>NW_024738300.1:298197-308221 GCF_018991925.1 Homarus americanus
CATCAAGCTGCTTTTATCTGTTTAACGACGATCAGTTCATGCATGCCCGTTGACACACGTCAGTAAGGTAAATTTCTGAATCAAGTTGTAGCATCGATCGCATCAATCATTGTCTACGACTCGCAACATGGGTTTACAAAGGGAAAATCTTGTCACCAAATCTTTCTTTGGCATTTGCAAGTCTTCGGGGATAGTAGATAATGACGAAATTGATAGTGCTAACGGACTTTTGTCGGCGAACTTTGACGAAATGCCGCATCAGGGCTTCAGAAAATTAAAACCATGATATATCGGTCGAGGATTTGAATTGGATAAAATCATGGCTCACCGATATGATACATTAAATTGGCGTTGATCATTGTTAAATCTGGGTGGGCCCATTAAACGGTGCAGTTCCCTAAGTCTATTGCCAGCTTCGCTCTGCCGCCATCCATAAATCTGAATACTGGGATCAGCGGGTGACATAGCAAGTTTTAGGATGACTTTTAAAATAGGGCGTAAAAGATTAATTCAGGGCAGATCTGCAACACGCATTACAGGAGGATCTCTAAATAAACTGCAGGGTGAATGCGAAAAATGGCCAAATGAAATTCAGCACCTTAAGTTGGCGGTACCATAATAATGGAAGAACAAATACAGCAATGTATGCAGCCTTAACAACATCAACCAGTCCGCTTGTAAAAGGGCCTGATTGCTTGTAAGCCGGACCTACAGCCTAAGCAATGCCTGTGTTTGAGAAGCAAGGCCAAACAGGAAGTATTGGTTATAATTTTACAAGTAACAAATTGAAGTCTTATTGCAACTATATCTTGCTCTAGTCAGGCCGCACCTCGATTATGCGGTTCAGTTCTGGTGCCCCTATTATAGAATGGATATAAGTTCACTAGAGTCGGTGCAGCGAAGAATGACAAAAATGATTCCGGGACTTAGAAACCTTCCATATCAGGATAGGTTAAAGAAACTTAACTTGCATTCCCTAGAAAGACGAAGAGTGCGGGGAGATATGATAGAAGTATTTAAGGGGTGAAAGGTATCAATAAAGGGGATATAGATAAAGTTCTTATAATATCCGAGCAGGATAGGACTCGGAGCAACGGATTCAAGTTGGATAAGTTTAGGTTTAGGAGGGAGATAGGAAGAAACTGGTTCACAAATAGGGTGGTGGATGAGTGGAACAAGCTTAGCAACTTTGTAGTAAGTGCGGGAACTCTGGAAAGTTTCAAAAGGAGGTTAGATAGATTCATGGATGATAGAGAGTGGTAGTAACTCTCGACAGGAGCTGCCATGCACAGGCCAACCGGCCTATTGCAGACTCCTTATTTTCTTATGTTCTTATCTTACGAAAAAATTCCGACCGACAACACGTCCATTCTTAAATATGGCTAGAAGTAAAATCAAAAGCCCTATGTATGATTATACACGTTTGCTGACCCACTCACCCTATTAAACACACATATAGGTTATGATAAATAATTTGGTTAGTGTTATTATATTACCATTAGTGAGAGACAGCTGGGCGACAGGGACAGCGAGGAACAGTAGAAACAAAACAACTGTGGTCATCTCAACCGTCAATCACTGTGAAATATGAAACACATATTAATATCATACTAAGGAGATTTCGTATTAAAATTTAATTCTACATATATATATATATATATATATATATATATATATATATATATATATATATATATATATATATATATATATATATATATATATATATATATATATATATATATATATATATATATATATATTTTCATGTACATCCACAATGAAAACGTGGATGAGATAAATCTTGATAAAATCACACAAGGAAAAGGGAAACAATGAACAGAGAGAGACTTAAGTACACAGGGTGACCTTACTAAACATGAGGTCAGGCCATAAACATGACATCCACTAATCCACCAACACCAACACACACGCAGAGGAGCTTAAGAGAAAGGACGACGTGACGAATCAAGTTAAGTCAGGTAAAAAATATGGGACCCATTAGTACATTTCCCTCGAATGCTTTCAAACCAGTTAAGAACATAAGAACGCAAGAATGGAAGAAACTGCATCGGGGCTATTGACCCATACTGGGCAGTCCCGTTTGTACCCAACCCCTATTGCTCATATAAGCATCCAACCTATGTTTGAAGCTATCCAGCGTATTCGAGTTAATGATGAAATTTGGTAACTCGTTCCATTCATCCACTACTCTGTTTCCAAACCAGTGTTTACCTATTTCACGCCGAAATCTAAATTTGAAAGAGAAATAAATGGTTCCCTTCCATTCCTTGATATGATTATCATGAGAAATGGCCAAAACTACAAATTTAAGGTATACAGAAAGCACACACAGGTAGACAGTTTCATACACTTTTTATCGAATCACCTGGAGTCTACCAAAATGTCAGTTTTTTCTGCTATGTTCTTAAGATGTCTGCGTATTTGTGACGCTAAATTTATTGATAATGAATTGAAACACATTCGTTCTATTGCACAAAAACTTGGGTACCCTTCTGTGTTTGTTGATCGTTGTTTTAAAAGGGCTGAAAAATCCTTTCATTCCTCTCAAACCAGGCAAATTCCTACACTTAAGAATATTTTGACTCTGCTCTATCGTAATGAATTTGTCCCGTTAGTTCGGTCCCTCAAACTACTAAATATTAATGTTGTTTTCAAGTATGACTCAACCATTACCAATATGTTAATAAGAAATAGCCCAAGTTTGAATGTAAATGGAAGTCTTTATTGTATTCCATGTAGCAAATGTAATGGTAATTATGCAGGACAGACAGGAAAAAAATTGCAGCTCAGAATTAGACAACATAAGTACAATATCAGAACAGCATCTGAAAGCAGTGCCCTGATCGTTCATGGTAGGAATAATCATCCCATTGCTTGGGAAAACAGCTTAGAAGTATTCAAATCATCTTGTGTCGCAGAAAGACTTCTGGTTGAAGCTAGTTTGACAAAGGAATCAAAATCAATAAACCTTAGTGATGGTCAGTTCAAAACTGATAATATGTTACAGAAATTTATTTGTCAGTGGCCCAAGGTTAAAAATGCTTTGAAAACCTTGGATCTAGATGTAGGATAGTTATTTAGTGGGTCCCTTATTTTTGAACTGACCTGACTAGTCACGTCACCCTGTATATTTAAGCCTCTCTCTGTCCATGTAATCCAGTTGCCTCTGAAGATGTCTTGAATAAAGACGAAAGCTAAGGTGCTCCGTTGTTTCCCTTTTCCCGTGTGATTTTATCAAGATATAAGAACATAAGAACCTAAGAAAAAAAGGAGTCTGCAATAGGCCGGTTGGCCTGTGCATGGCAGCTCCTGTCGAGAGTTACTACCACTCTCTATCATCCATGAATCTATCAAGCCTCCTTTTGAAACTTTCCAGAGTTCCCGCACTTACTACAAAGTTGCTAAGCTTGTTCCACTCGTCCACCACCCTATTTGTGAACCAGTTTCTTCCTATCTCCCTCCTAAACCTAAACTTATCCAACTTGAATCCGTTGCTCCGAGTCCTATCCTGCTCGGATATTATAAGAACTTTATCTATATCCCATTTATGGATTCCTTTCACCCACTTAAATACTTCTATCATATCTCCCCGCACTCTTCGTCTTTCTAGGGAATGCAAGTTAAGTTTATTTAACCTATCCTGATATGGAAGGTTTCTAAGTCCCGGAATCATTTTTGTCATTCTTCGCTGCACCGACTCTAGTGAATTTGTATCCATTGTATAATAGTGGCACCAGAACTGAACCGCATAATCGAGGTGCATCCTGACTAGCGCAAGATATAGTGACAAGGTTGAGTCACCTTACCCTCTGACCTGACTACCGACCGTTGCGGTGCTTTTTAAAGGTCAGTAGGGTCAATTACCTAATACCTGACCATTGTGGACCTGATCTCACCCTCCTCTGTATATATATATAACATGTTCTGTACTTCTCCTTAGTCTGTACTCACCCCTGAAGATGTGAATTACACGAAAGCGCTTGGGAACTTCCTGTTTTCTTTTTCCTTGTGGTTATCAGCACATACCTGGATCACGCGCACCTACAGTGATTTACTTGTATATATATATATATATATATATATATATATATATATATATATATATATATATATATATATATATATATATATATATATATATATATATAAAGTCCTAATTTAATGTTATTTAAATGGGCAATTAGGGTAGAAATGTATAAATAAAATGTCATATGTTCTATATGGAGCTCACTATCGAGAGTATCACCCGTGTGTTTGCAGTGTCAAATCTGTCCTCTGCATTAACTGAACACATTCCCCTGTGTCACTGAAGTTATTTTACCAACTTTCGCGACAATACTTTTCTGTAGATATTGTAAGCATTTAATACTGATTTGTAAACCTCACACTATACAAGGCAACAGGCAACGTAGTTTAATGGTATACGAAGATCGTGGTGTCCAATCAGAGCGCCAGTTGCCTTGGAGTGGGTCAAAAAACAAAATCTGGATTTTTCATAGACAAGTTTAACAAAATCATATCGATTCGTACATCTCGTACAGACAAACTCGAAACTCAAACAATACATTAACCTTCCATTGCACACTTTTGACTTGCAGCTCTTCTGTACAATATTTTTTGTTATGCAAGTATTTCATTGGTGAGTTAGCTTTTTATTTTCTTCGTTCGCAACAATTTTATGTTTCTTATTAGTATTTATACGTGGACTTCAATATACAAGCAAAATCTCACCAGTCAGGAATAGAACCCGGGACTTCTACATGTGAAGAGGGATCGCTACCATGGCACCACGAAGGTAACAAACACTTTAGTAGGCTTCGTTGTATTTCACACAAAGCCTCCTTCGTCTTATTCTTAAGCAACGAGCCTCCACCGGGGTTGCCAGTGCCAACTATGTGGTCGAAGTATCATTTGAAGAACCCACCTACAAGGCATGAGGCTACCACTATATACCATACAGAAAAATTAGGTCAAATAAGAATAAGCCAAGGTGGATGACCAGAAAACTTTAACATGACATAGGAATAAAGAAAGGAATTTATAAGAAATTAAAGGGAGGGGAGGAGCAGCAGCTCAGAAATAGGTATAATGAACTATCTAGGAATGTTAAGAAAAATGTAAGGAAAGCAAAGAGAGACTATGAAATCAAAATAGCAAGAGAATCCAAGGCGAATCCCAAGGGATTTTTCCAGGTATATAGAACAAAAGTCAAGGACAAAGTTGGGCCTTTAAAGTCAGGGAGGGGAGAAGTGTTAAACGCAGTGAAGAAATAAGCAAAGCATTGAACAACTACTTCTTATCAGTTTTCACAGAAGAAGTTTGCAAGGAAATTCTAGAGGTGGAACTGATATTTAGGGGAAAGGAAGGAGAGAAATTAAAGAATATCACTATCAGAAAAGAGGATAAATAAACTAAAGAAGACAAAATCCCCAGGGCCGGATGAAATTTTCCCTCGAGTCTTGAAAGAGTGTAGGGAACAGATTAGCGGACCCCTTGTAGATTTATTTACAAGATCATTAGACACCGGAGTTGTGCCAGACTTGTGGAAACAGGCAAATGTAGTACCCATATTCAAAAAGGAAGACAGAGCATCAGCGTCAAATTACCGGCCGATCAGTTTGACGCCAGTAGTGGGAAATTTCTTGAATCAATTATAGCAGATAGCATCTGATTGCATCTAGAGAAAAGCAAATTAATCTACGACTCTCAACATGGGTTTACAAAGGGAAAATCTTGTCTAACAAATCTGCTAACGTTTTTTAGGAAAGTCTTCGAGGTAGTAGATAATGACGAAAATTACGATGTTATTTAATTAGACTTTAGCAAAGCATTTGACAGAGTACCGCATCAGAGGCTTCTGAGAAAAATTAAGGCTCATGGTATCGAGGGGAAAGTTTTAAATTGGATAAAATCATGGCTCACCCATAGAACGTACATTTGGGTAATTACTCGCTCCCTCGGTACATGCACGCGATCTATTAACTCAGATTAAATTATGTTTTCCAATTATTTTTTTTACTTTGTGACACCAAATATTAATCGAGAAGTGATTGGCAGTCCGATTTATTCATGTAGGACCATTATTTGACTTCATTGCGGCTACATTTGGGTGCATTTGAGTAATTAGTCGGACCCGGTCAGCGTAGATGGTGTTAAATCTGAGTGGGGCCGTGTAACCAGTGGGGTTCCCCAGGGGTCAGTACTAGACCCACTCTTATTCATAATCTACATAAACGATCTAGATACTGGGATCAGCAGTGACATAAGCAAGTTTGCGGATGACACCAAAATAGGGCGGCAGATTAATTCAGGGCAGGATGCAAATGCATTACAGGAGGATCTAAATTAACTGCAGGGGTGGTCTGAAATATGGCAAATGAAATTCAACACCAGCAAGTGCAGCGTACTTAATATTGGAAGAACAAATACTGACAATATACACAGCCTTAACAACATCAACCTAGAGAAGTCGACTTGTGAAAGAGACCTAGGGGTACTTGTGAGCCCGGACCTATGGCCTAGAAAACAGTGCGTTAATGATCGAAATAAGGCGAAAAGAGTATTGGGTTTTATATCTAGAAGTGTAAGTAACAAGAGTGCAGAGGTCTTACTGCAACTATATCTTGCGCTAGTCAGGCCGCACCTCGATTATGCGGTTCAGTTCTGGTGCCCTTCTTATAGAATGGATATCAATTCACTAGAGTCGGTGCAGCGAAGAATGGCGAAAATGATTCCGGGACTTAGAAACCTTCCATATCAGGATAGGTTAAAGAAACTTAACTTGCATTCCCTAGAAAGACGAAGAGTGCGGGGAGATATGATAGAAGTACTTAAGTGGGTGAAAGGAATCAATAAAGGGGATATAGATAAAGTTCTTATGATATCCGAGCAGGATAGGACTCGGAGCAACGGATTTAAGTTGGATAAGTTTAGGTTTAGGAGGTAGATAGGAAGGAACTGATTCACAAATAGGGTGGTAGACGAGTGGAACAAGCTTAGCAACTTTGTAGTAAGTGCTGGAACGCTGGAAAGTTTCAAAAGGAGGCTACATAGATTTATGGACGGTAGAAACTGGTTGTAACTCTCGACAGGAGCTGCCATGCACAGGCCAACCGGCCTATTGCATACTCCTTTATTTCTTATGTTCATATGTTCTTATTTTCTATATCTCAACAGTTCATACACTTCAAACAATACAGGCTATGGTCCAACCCCATCCCCTTTGTTGTCTGCCATAAGTCTTGCTCTGGGTATGGCGACAGTACACGTTTGAAGTTAGGTACTATCCAAAACTGATCAGCTCTACATGGGTTGATGGCAGTCTAATAATCGTATATTATATTATATTATGTTATATTATATTATATTATTATAATATATTATATTATATAATATTATGATATATTATATTATGTTATATTATATTATATTATATTTCTCTGTACGCTTTCTAGGGATTCAATATCCATTTGGTAGTACGGTGACCAAAACTGAACTGCATAATCCAAGTGAGGTCTCACAAACGCAAGATATAGTTTTAGGATGACCATGCTAGTCTTGTCACTAACACTCCTTTGTATGAACCCAAGTACTTTGTTAGCCTTGTTTCGAGCAAATGAGCACTGTTGTCTAGGTTTAAGATTGCTACTTATCATTATAATTTCATGATGACTAGATGTTTTAAAATCTTTTTTGTAGTCTCAAGCGAGTAAAATTGTAGTGGACCTCTCCTCTACAAACTACATCCGCATTCCAATGCGACAGTATCCTAGGAACCAAACGAGCTGTCCAGGGGGGGGTCACCAGCTGCTGCAGTATCCTAGCAACACGGGGGGTGGGTCGCCACCTTAGCAACGGAGTCGAGAAACCGACGAGTTCCCACGGGTTTATGTCTGGCTGCTGTGTATATAAGCTCGAATTCTCTCCACTGAGATTCATTCTGGCCTACGTTCCTGAACACGCAACACCTCCTCCAAGCAAGCTCCTCGCTGTCCGGCCCTCATTCAACATGGAGGACAGCAACACGCAACATCTCCTCTAACGAAGCTCCTGCACAGATACCTCTTCAAGCACGCTACTCACTGAACGTATCTTGAGTATGGTAACTGTGTTGTGTGAATGAGCACGTGAACGAGTGCTGTCCTCTACCGGCGTGATTGACGTGTGCATGAGTGCTGCCACCTAGCTGTGTGAATGAAGTTGGATGTTTGAATAGTTAAATGACATAGCACGAGGTTTCGTGATCATGTGTAATAACCTGTGTCAGATTGTTTCCTGCTGCACCACTGTACAGAATTCCCAGTAAACTGCATCTGTAAAGACTGTGTTGCATTGAGGCGTCAGTAACCAAGTAGAACTTGAACAGTAACTAGATTGTGTAAATTTATTTCTCTTTTCTCAACTTCCAGTATAGCCGAGCCTTTATTGTTGACAAGAAGTACTTTTTTGTCATTGCACTTTCCGTTATGCTAAAAGTTGAATAATGGAGGTAAAATGTAAAACCTTTTTTTTAATCTAGTAAAGAAGGTCAAGACAGCTTTTTATTGTCTGTCAATGCTTTCAGCTATCAGGTTGAGAAAATTTGAACTCCAAGTTGCTCAAACTTAACATGGGCCTACTTCCTATTCTAGGGGAATGTGTCTAGAAGACAAGCAGATACTGAAGACATGGCTCAGACAATCCAAATAACTTGGTCTCTAAAAATCCCCAAGGGGAAGGTTCGATACCTGGCCTATGGACTATATTACTACTCCACTAGTCAGGAATCAACCCCGGTACATGCGCGTGTGAACAGGGAATCACTACCACAACACGACAAGCGCTTTCGTGTAATACACTTCTTCGGGGGTGAGTACAGACTACGGAGTAGTTAATAACTAGGAGAGTGAGATCGAGTCACTAGGGACAAAAGGTGTCCACCATATTGAGGTCACTATGTAGTTACCCAACCCTTTTACCAAATTATCTAATTTGCACATGTCATTACACTGACTGGCTGAAATCGATATCTCGAATATGCGTCTCGGAGCTACTTCTATGACGTTCAATCTAGCAATTTGGCACGAGCTCATCAAGCTGAGCCTGAATCTCTACATAGAATAATGGAGTTCGCTCTGACTTAATGAAAGGCAGTAGTGTTGGGAATGTCATCAGAACAAAGGTGAAGCTTTAGAAACAAGCCTCTGCAGAGAAAATGGTTTACAGAGACACCCATTACGATCACGTCAAATCTTTGACTTGGGCTCGATAATAAATTTAAATATTACAAATACATTTTTATCCTGAATGACCATATGCTCAACAAAATAGACAAAGACTTTTGGATCGTACATATATGTTACGTTTTTTTTTGCTAAATTACTTAAAAACAGGCCAACGACAAAACAATACCCACTAAACTGTGTATCAATCTACACGAGCCAACCTTACCTAACCTAACCTACCCTACCCTACCCTACCCTAACCTAACCTAACCTACCCTACCCTAACCTAACCTAACCTAACCTAACCTACCCTACCCTACCCTAACCTAACCTCTCACTTAACCTAACCATAAGGTTAGGTTAGTTAAGGTTGTCTGTTTGTAAGTTATTTCGCAAAAAAAACGTAACATATATATGTATGTGTGTGTGTGTGTGTGTGTACAGTATGTATTGTTGTACTTTAATGAATGATCCATTGCTTATGATGTATATTTTCCACTATTATTCAAATGACAAATATTAAATTACTTATCTCCGGATTGTTTACATAAACTGAATACTTGAAAGAGGAGAATAAGACAACGAGTTTGAATATAATATATTAAAAAGAAAGAAGAGTTTTTACAAATACAATTTAGCATCAACATAGTATGATTAAAGTATCCGTGAAGTTGGTCACATTACCAAATTTGACACAGTTGAGACTTACAAAATATGAATCCTTACCTAATTATTTGAATTTATCATTATTCTCAATATTATCCATTGTTGAAATCTGTCACGTGGTTTAACTTATG
>NW_024738300.1:308321-318044 GCF_018991925.1 Homarus americanus
CTGTACTCGTATTCTGCACTCGGATTTAGATTGTTTGTTGTTGAGATATTTATCAGCCCATCGTCGAGCTGCTCTCTGAAAGCATGTTTTACCGCTTGATCCTCCAGTCTCTTGGTGTTAAAACATCTTCTGGAGGTTTATTGCCTTCGCCATTTTGGAGCGACATGGAGTGGGAGTTTGGCTCTGACAAGCCAATGATCTGCGCCACAGTGATGTGAGCCACGCATGGCTCTTTGACTCTTGTGATGAGGACATCTCGATCTCTTTCTCTGACAATGATGTAGTCAATGAGATGCCAATTTTTGGATCGTTGGTGTTGCCAAGAACCCTTCAACTTTTTGGCCTGCCTTAACAAGGTATTAGTGATAATGAGGTTGTGTGCAGCACACTTGCTGTGGAGGAGTAGGCCATTGCGATTACACCTGCTCACTTCGTTTCTCCCTATGATTCCCTGCCATAAGTTAGCATCTCTGCTAAGTCTGGCATTGAAGTCACCTAGGAGCACAACATTATCTTTTCTGGGGATAGAAGTTAGCACTCTGTCAAGTTTGGTTTAAAAGTCCTCCTTGATGTCATCCTCTGCATCCAGTGTTGGGGCGTATGCACTGATGAGTAAGGCATGACGTGTGTAATTCTGTGGGACTCGAATAGGTATGTGGCGCCCCTTGACCCCAAAAGGCATTTCAGTTAGCCTATGTAAGATAGATTGGCGAATGGCAAAGCTGACCCCATAAATGCAGTTTCTCTCCGGAGTAGGTTTACCGTTCTAGAAGATGGTATAGCCGGAACCCCTGTTCCTTGAGTCGACCCTCGTCTGGGAGCCGGGACTCACTAATGGCTGCTATGTCAATGTTATACCTAGACAGCTCTTTTACCACAAGAGCGGTTCTTTTTTTTTCAGGATGCTCATTTGTGCTATTATCCAGAAAGGTGTTTACATTCTATGCAGTAACTATAAGAGATTGTATAATTTTTTTTGCTTTAATCTTCAATTATGTTTTCGACTGCATTTATGTATACACACACAAATTACCCAGCGAGAACCGTGAGCAGCCCGAGGACACCAGCACCCGAAGAAGATGATCAACACAGTCCTCGATGCACTAGGCCCAACCCTCAACACTTCCAAATGTGATATCATCAAAGCTGATGAGGACACCGTGAGAAAAACGAGGATCGTCTTTTCTGCAGAACCTTGGCCTGGCATTAGTATCCTGCTCGGGTCACTTCTGGGTACCAACGCTATCTCTGTCGTCCTCCAAAGTAAGCACGATGACCAAAAACGAATGGAGGAGAGAATGTGCCACCTGGATGCCCATGATGCCCTGTATTTCCTTACCAACTGTTCCTTTGTTCCCTGACGTATTTCCCGAGGTACGGACTGTATTTCGACAGCCACATATTAAGAGCGTGCGACGACCTTATTAGAACTATGTTTGCAAAGGCTATGAACCTCTCTTCTGGGACGCACAGTGGAAACTAGCAATGCTTTCGGTTCGCCTGGGAGGGATTAGTATCCGAAAAGCTTCCCAGATCGCACTAACAGCATTTCCATCATCCTGCATGACATCAGATTAATTGTTCAGGAAAATCGTTCCAGGATACCTTAGAAAAGTCGCGGTAGTAAACGATTCAGAATCCAGGAAGGCAGCCACCCAGTGGCAGATCATCATAACCCAAACATCTAGACTAATGCCCACAAAGAAAAGCAAACAGACCCATTGGAAAAAACTCATCGCAGAGAGAATTGCCGCTCACTTGTTGGAGAGGGCTCGTTTGCAAAAAGTGAGTGTTTTCATGCTGGGAACTTTCTCCTGGCACCCCGAAATACCTTCTGAGGCACTTACCTCAGTTTCAAGGCACTGCATGCTGGAGCAGGTGACATGCTGCTCTAAGATCTTAGCTAACTTTAGCAATGTATGACAATTAATGTTAGATTCATATTGCACAATCATTTCACGCAACTCCCAGAAATTGGCTTGGGAGTACGAGCGTTGTTGTTGCTCACCAAGTTCGTTCATCGTTGTGGTGATCCCTCCCCCCCAACCTGGCTCATCATTCAACCATGATGGTCCCTCCTATACGTCGGATGCTACGTTGCGTTAAACGCTAATATTTACAATTCTTTATATGAATATGATTTAATAAATTTGACTGAAATTCTGATTTTTTCACCGAAAAGGGGGGTGGGGGGGATGCTTTGGAGATGGTGTGGCCGGTGCCCAAGATTTTTCTTAATTGGACCCTGTTGATTGTTAAAAGACATTACGTAGCTGTTACGAGTGAGAGTTCCATCGTTGGTTGTGGATTCACAACACGAACATCTTTTTTTTGTGACGTCATTTCTGCCTACGTCCACTCGCTTTGTTTACCGCCAGTATGGGCCCGACAGTGTTAAGTTAAGTACAGAGTATCTCCTTTCTTATTGTACAGTATATTTCTAGTGGTATAACGTGTAAACCTTGCTCGACTTTTATAACACCAAGTAAAGTTTTATTTGTGAAAGATTATTGTTAATCATATTTTAGAGTTTCACAGAAAATAACATACTTATTTAGGAGGTCTCGTGTGGTGGATAGACCACGTTGTTCATCGTAGTTTCTAGACTAAATAAGTCTTTACTTTTGTGTTCATTATTTTGTCACTCGGTTGAGTCATTTATTTGATCAGATTTAACTTGTATTTGTTTATTTTTGTACATACTGAAACGGCGGGTTAACTCTAAGTTAACCAGGTTGGTTCACATATATTATATTGAGCTTTAGTAACGAAACTCAATTGAAGTTTCTTGTTTTATTAAAAAGTATTATGAATATAATTCCTGAGTGTAGATCAACCATAAGTTCCACTATTTATGAGTGTGGTGAGAAAGGGATAGCGTCTATGTAAATACAGTAGACGTGAATCAACGTCCGTTCGATATTAAGTAGTGAGTGAGACTTTGAGTAGTGACCCATCGAAGGAGAACGGAATTGGGACTTCGTCCCCCCTCGAGGGAAGACGGAGCCATCCACTGCGGCTCTCAAATAATGTCTTCCTCTAGTCAAGGATATCAAACTACTGCTCGCTTTAGGTGGCCAGAGAGCCGGCTACTTATACCTTTACTCAGCATAGTATGACGCAGCTTCCCGTGGGCACACCTTATCACGTGCATTGAACATGTCACCTCATAGTTAGTAGAAACTTACAGGGGATGACTCAGTATATAAATCAAATGTAATTAACCCATTTATATAATTCTTATGTTCATGAAACAAGGGCCATTACAATACTGATATGTTTATTTTATTGTTTATTTGTTAATATATTCTGTAATTAAAACTACTGCATGTATTTCAATATACCCCTTAGTAATGAGGTGATGATTTTGGTGGGATCTATTCCTTGGACCTTTAAAATAAAGAGAAGTTGAATTGGTAATTTTGTTACACCCTAAGAGGCCTAGGGTCGTAACTTAGCAAATATATGTTTTACAGGATACTGCAAAACATTATTTTAATAAATGCAGATCATGCTTACTGTATGTGTAAAAAAAATATTCGTAATAATTGGAAATCAATGTAAATTTGATTAACAAATGAGTATATTTTGACTTAAGCGTAGTCGCCATCATTATTTAGCTATCGATTATAACTAAATGAGAGTAGTTATAAGTGACAATGAAGGACTAAAAGTTATTGGTAAACTAATATCAAATACACGCTATGCATATAATACTGCTCTTATCACAGATAGTGAAGAGACATTACAAGAACTCGTTCACAGATTAGTGGAAGGTGGTGAAAAATATGGTTTAACCCTTTCACAGCGGGAGGTTACATTAAGCTGAATAAAATCGTCTGGCGGCAGACAGAATAAAATGGCAAGTGCGTGACAAGCGATGAAAGGGTTAAGAGTTAATGATGTAAAGACTAAAGTAATGGTTGTTTCCAAAGTGAAAATAAATTCTAAAATAAAAATTATGGTAAACAGCAAGGAACTGAAAGAAGAGGAAATTTTGGGGTATTTAAGAAGTAACATTATCTTTGCTGGTACATGTGCGGAAGAAATGAAAAAAAAAATAAAGCAAGCAAAAGCAGCCTTTAATAATCTAAAAGACCCAATGAAAGGGGACATTAACTTCAATTTGAGAAAAAGGCTGCTGAAAGGCTTGATATGTCAGAATCGTGGACACTTTCAGCAGACACCAGACAGAGGTTGTGGTCTTAGAAATGCTAAGGATAAGCTACACTGACAGGAAAGCCTTTGAAAAAATAATATGATTAGCAAAAACTTCAAGAGAAATACTTAAAATGTACAGAACAAAAAAAAAAAATGATAATCTGGTCAAAAAATTAGGGATGAGGAGATAATAAAAAAAATATTGATGGGCAAAGTTGAGGGTAGGAGGGCCAGGGGAAGGTAGAGACTGGGGTGGGTGAATGAAATTAAAAGCTGGGTACTCAGAGAGATGTAAAACCTTAGAGGATTGATAAAAACAGCCGGAGAACGAATAGAGTGGAGGACTGTAGTTGCCAACCCTCAGATGTGAGGACGATGCTCTGAATAGCAGCCATTTTCTTAGATTCAGACCCACAGAACAAAGAAAAATATGAATATTTAAGCAGCAACATAAATTAAGCGCATTATATTATCTCTCTGGACTGGTTGTGATACAATTTCAAAATCAAAAATAAAGTTTTTGGACACCCGTGTTTATACTGTATGTCGCACTAAATAGGATAATCTTCTGAAGAAGTTTTTAAACTCAAGTGAACTTATTACAATAACAGTTATAACGGAATGTGAAATTAGGCAATATAAGGTAAAATTCACTGTTTAAACAAAAAAATGACTTATGGCGAAATAAAGAGATTATTTCTAGAGAGGGTTATGTAAGGCTGGGTTAGTTAAATTAGGATCTTTATTAATTTAGAGTTTTTATTATGATTAGACCTACGTTGTCGTCCCTATATTTCTATGTTTTCAAAAGATAAAGTTTTCGAAAAATTCGCATAAATAATTGTTGTTTGGGATGTTCATCTGTGTAGGGACTATAAGCTATCAATGAGGCTAACCAGTCAAAGGTTTCTCAAAGCCTAATGTTCTTAGTAGCCTCATTTGCATTCTCAATCAATAAATTGAACAATGGTAGATCTAAATGTCAGTCACTCGCCATAAAACCTTTGGTCGGGTCTCCAGGACAGTCATTCTGCTGCAGCATCTCGGCCTGACAACTATTGTACTTCATCCTGGAACCATCGTGTCGGCCACTTTCCCTTGACGGTAAGATGTAGCTGAGCTTGTTGTCATATAGTAATTGGTTATGTTCCAAAATAAGTTTTTTTACGAACATAAAAGTGATAATTAATTACATATTTCTCTAATATAAATGTTTCTACTCGCTGTGTTATCATGATATGGGTTGTATAATTCCGTTATATCTATATTGTATATCACACGGGTAAGTTTTGGACATTTAAATTAAAAAATACACAATCACCTTAATTCAAGATTAATTCATTTTCTATCTTATTATAACTAAGCTACTCAATTATGTTAGATACTATTAGTTAAGACTGCTCTTATTCAGTTATAGTTTTTATAACATTACCTTCATGATTCCTTCTGTATACACATGACCTGAGATTTCGGAATATTCGGAAACAATTTGTGGTAAGTTCTATGTACACTTCCTGCGTCACCCGTAAACGGAATGGGTATTGTGCAATATGAGTTAAGAAGAAAGAAAAGAAACATATCAAAGTACTTTGTCAATTTTGTGTCTAAGTTTCAGCCAACCAACATTATAAACAAATGGAGTTAGCAGTAAGTACCCTCCATGAACTCTGCGGGGACGGTATCGTATATATATATATATATATATATATATATATATATATATATATATATATATATATATATATATATATATATATATATATATATATATATATATATATATATATGTAACCGGTCGGAATTTGCTGGACTTTAATTTCTCACTTGACTTGGGGTTTATTAAAATTTAATAGATGGTAAAGGCAGTGGAAGCGCCCCTTTGAGAAAAATCCCGAACCAGCACAAGAACACTTAAATCTACTACACAAAATGAACTGTCCGTGACCCGTGGAAGGATAGCGTCTGTGACTGGGATGAATGAGACACACTGTAAAATTTAGACACTTATATTCCCTCCAACACTACAAACACAATCAAATAATGGTACACCAATATGCGCACCTCTTAACTTAAACTTTAACCACTACTCTGGGGAATAAAAGTTATACATGACATAGAAATTATTAGAAACACAGGCAACAATAAATTTAAAGTATCAAGAAATGTTAATTGCACATATGAACAGGCCTTAAGGGCTTTCACAAAATAATATCAGTCACTTAGGAAATGGTACTAAAAAATAAGAAATTAAATACTCTACAATGAATAGGCCCTAAGGGCTTTCAGCAAAATAATATCACTCAACAAAATTATAGCACCCCAACAGGTGTACACTTCCTAACCTAACCTAACCACTGCTCTGGGGAACAAGGTTATACCTGAGATCAGAATTATGAAGAATTAGAGGCATTAAAAGAATCAAATCACAGTATCACTCTGGTTCCACTTAATGGCACAAACATTCAAAAAAACACTACTATCAAAATTATTTAAGAAATATTAAACTACACACGTCAAGATAATATCAGTCTGAGGAATGGTGTTAACTACACCCGTGATAAGGAAGATAAAATGTTCCTCTAGGTATCTCCTAGAGTCCTAGACTCACGGTCTCAGTGTGTGACCATTAATATACTCAGATAGCCTCAGTGTACTCCCAGTGCGTCCATGGGCAGGAAGAGAGTGAGCCAATCAGACCTTGCGCAGTTGAGAGAAACTTTAGCTTCCCGTTAGCAAGAGGGTTTCACTAGCTGCTCGGGACATGTGGGGTTGTGCACCGGAGTGGTAAGAACTGATCACCCACTGCTGATGCTGGTCCCGTGTCGTGTTAGTTGTCGGGAGCACTCGTTCACTCAAGAGATCCTTTGCTACCCCGCTAAACAGTGACAGGCCTACACTGATCGGTCCAATGGCGACAATCGCCACCCTCAATCATCAACGGCAGTCAATCAGTCTCTCTCAGTCAACTCCGGTCAACTCCAACTCCGGTCAACTCCAATCAAGTGGGTTCTGACGGAAACCCTGAAATGAACTCACTGTTAGCTCTAGTTTACTTTATCACTGCCCTATCTAACCCTGTCTGAGATCGAATGAGACTTACTTGTTATACTGCAATAGCGCAGCACAGGTGACTAGGCCACGTGACTATTTCTGATGGACGCGCGGAACGTCTTGTCTGTGTGAATGCTCTCCGGGACTGCCCTAGCCAGCGTCTCGTCTCCCCCAGGCGCTAGCTTGGGCCTACGTGATATATTTACCGCCTAACTAATAACTCCTTGGGACACCCGTAACATTATTCAGACTGCTAAACGATCTATAATAATTTCAAATTCAATAATAGTCCCTTAACTTCATGAATCGCATCATTATTAATTCGGTAAATCACATTCAATATCATATAGGCCTAGTTCCGCAGTCTCTCGCTACGAGCAGGCAGCGCTCCCTCCCCTCAGATGACCTTGAACGCTCAGTATCACTCATGGCGGGGCATTTGAAATTACTCTGAAATTTCTGAATATTACATATATATATATATATATATATATATATATATATATATATATATATATATATATATATATATATATATATATATAAGCACCACCTACACGATAACAAACATCTTAGAACTATGTTATATATTTTCTTCTAATGCAGAATTACTCTTTCGTCGTCATGAGGTTTGGTTGTGGTTAACTGAGGAGGGCGCGGTTCACTAAATAGCATTAGTTTGTTACTCTTCAGGGGCCATCAAAATTCCCTTACACCCGGCTGACAAGGTAGGCAAGAAGCGCAGCGATATCTGTAGGTAAATGATCACTAGTCTACCAGGGTA
The DNA here is from genome assembly GCF_018991925.1 of Homarus americanus. Taxonomy (NCBI): domain Eukaryota; kingdom Metazoa; phylum Arthropoda; class Malacostraca; order Decapoda; family Nephropidae; genus Homarus; species Homarus americanus. The sequence continues at coordinate 316,318 of NW_024738300.1, forward strand.
TTATTATTTAAGAAGTTCTCCTGGTTTTACACCTTATAATAACACAATTGTTTATTTTCAAATCATATAAATTAAATAAGATACAAATGTGCTGTGTATGAAACATATATGATATTTTAAACTAGGGGTTAAATATGTACCATCCCAATTATAATCTCAAAATTTCGAATCCCAAGTTCAAATCCATCACTCACAGTGATCATAATCTTGAGTCCACACAGAATTATTTTCACTATCACAGCTGTCTGTCGATGATCTACGTTAGCTCTATGACGTTATATATTGTTCATAAAGAAGTAACTTTAAACTCCGCCCATTATGGTAGGCATCCCATCATACATATGTGCACCATTTGGAGGTCGTTTGAGTCAAGTAGGCTGACCCAAACGTTACCCCGGGCTAAAATTTTTTTTAAAAGTGCCCAAATTTATCACATTTGCTGAGATCGGTAACATTATTCATTTTTTCTACTCCGTGTGTGTGTGTATACTGGCTCGGGTCCTCTTATTGTAGTTTCTTTCAACAAAAGATAAACACCACTAACATCTTATTAGATGATGGTATTACAATGAAACAACTACAGATAATTCTCGTAAGCCTACCATGAAGATTTTTGCAGGTTATGTAACCATGTTTTGCACCATTTTGTACTGTCAAGACTTTGAAACAAAATGGTTTTCCATAATTTTTCCTGTGTAAGAAAAGACTTCCAGGCTAAAGATCCTGATAGATTGTGTGGCCTCGACAGCCAAACTAAGGTATTGCCACTCCGAGTCACTGAGTATTGGTCTGGGTCCCGTGTATAATCCAGAAACTCAGTTTTTTCTTCCTAGCCTTTTCAATACCAGTTCTGACCTGTAGTGTTGTTCTTCCTTACAGTTACTCCCAAAGACCATAAACAGTGAGAGTAAAGTGGTTGGATTTGCTTTCCAGAGTATTTTTTTTATTGAGAAACGCCACATCGTTATCCGCATATTATTTCCAAGAATACTTAGCCAGTTACAGAACCACACTCAGCAATATATAACTCTGTTTCAGTGACTTTACTACAAGTTGGTTTCCACACAGGAAGATCATGGAGTGGCGACGGCCAGCGAAGACTACAGCCGTGGAAGATCGCGTCAGGTTTGTGTGGATGTGGGTGGGGGGTATGTCACTCCACGCCATAGCTCGAGAGACAGGCGCCAGCGTGACCACCGTGTACAGGTGGGTCCACCGGTGGCAGCAAGAAGGCAATGTCAACACCAAACCTCGCGGACACAAACCCCGCGTAGAGACGCTCGCCTCTACTCAAGCTGGTGACCGACTAAATGATTCGGTCACCGCGCATACCACATTGCATCAATTTCCGAGGCCTAAGGTGGATAGCCATCCCACGCTACGTTGCTGTTGTAAATCGGACACAGTGCAAACATACTTTGGGGACCACACAGGCAGTGAGACTAACCAGTACCTCACTCCCTGTACCGACTTCATGAAGGTCATCACAAAGATACAGTACATAGTCAGCTATCGCCACAAACATAGAATTGCAAACAACAAGAATATTTCCCTTATAGATGATACGGCCAGACTCTCCAATACCCTCGATGCCATAACAAACAAGGACAAAAAAAAGAGCCTCATCAGGTAAAATTTTGGTCAAAATTGTGATGGAAAGTCTTGAGCGACACTCGTGCTTACCTCACTAATTGTTGTGTTTCATTCACAAATAAATCTGTAGGATT
>NW_024738300.1:318144-351416 GCF_018991925.1 Homarus americanus
ATTAGGGTGACAATAAAAAGTGAAAGTTTTTATTTTTAGATGGCCATTTGTCCAATACTGCGTACCCATGAAAAAAGAACACAGGCGAAATCCTGGGTCATTTGGACAATATTTAGAGGTGGCTCAAGCCATTTGAAGTTAACACTACTGAAATTATTATTGATTTTTTCTAATTTCTTTATTTATGAACCGATTACTATGAAACTTTGCAGGTATATGTAGAATGCAAATTCAAACTAAAGTTGTTCCTAACATTTTTTCTAAAAATGAGTAATGAGTATTTTGGCTGGTGCAGCTATTGGCAATGCAGAGGGGAGGGAGAGGCGGGTGTCAGTCGGGGTAGGGGGAAGAGGTTGTGTGCCAGTGTCTGACTGGTACAGTAGCATCAGTTGTGTGTGAGACGTGACGGTGGGTGTGTGTGCGTCGCTCTTGTTGCAGTATTACGGTTAGTACCATTGTCTTTGTCTAAAATCAATGCATCAATTTAGGTATATAACACTTAAAAAACTTTATACAAGTGATCTTGCATGCCGTATGCTTTATGGGTGCTGTTGTTTGCATAACAGTAACAACATAAGTTACATAAATGTTTTTGTTTGTTTCAGGTTCAATGGAGAGTACACGTTCAAAAACTGAAGTTTGGCTCATTGGTCAACACATAACCGAAATCACGGGTGCACAACTTCCTTCAAGAGGAGATGTTCTACGTCTGTTTTTCCACGGTCACAATGAACATAAGAAAACAGTGAATGATTCTGCGAGTGAAGTTGCAGCATCGGTTATTAGTTTCTGGAATAAAGCACGGATTCCTACCATAACTGAGAAGAGTATTGGACGAAAGGTAGTGGATCTTTTTTTAATGTGGAAGGGACTTAAGAAAAACTGCACTCGCACTACAGACACACAACGTAAGAAAGAGGAAACTTTTTGTGATGAGTTAGAGGACCTCTTCGATGTTGCCCACCCCAAGGCAATGCAGCTCTTGACCATCAAAGAAGACCGAGCATTCCTGGCAGCGCAACGAGAAAAAGGGAGAAGAGGTGTAATGGCAGGAGTAGACAAAAAGATTGCTTGTTCCATCAAGCGTCGGGAAGAAAGCAAGAGTAAGCAATCTCTACAACAGAATCAAGCCAGTTCTGCTCTTGAATATGATGAGTTGGGTTCTTCGTCTGAAACAGAATCACAATCAAGCTAGCAATCAGGTGTCTCGATGGAGCTCTACCCAAGTTTAATCTCCGACGGCCCGGAGCACTTCACCGAGCACGGTGGATGGCTAAGCTCATTTATGTCATGAAGATCCTGATTTTTGCTAATCAGTTTAAACTAACTGCTCGTGAGACATTAGGCTTGAAACGATTCACATTCTTTGTGCTAGAGGTGTATGTCAGTGCATGGTTCACGGCCTCCGTTCCATCCTCCGCTCCTGCTAATGATTTGCGGCTCCTCCAAGACCTGTCAGAGTACCACGACGTCAAAATATCAAGAACATGTCTCACAGTCTTCGGTCGTCACCTGTGGTACCTCAGTGAAGGCTTGGTGGGTCTTGCACTCTTCGATCCACAAGTTAATGCAACAATGAAGACAAACATAGTTCGGGCAATCGTTGAGAGGAAGGCGACCGAGGATTCACCAAAACGTGCTGCTCTTCCTGCCACATCTTCCCTTCCCACAAAGCAGCTCTCAGACTTTGCTTCTAGAGGATCAAACTTTCTATTTGAAAGTCTCAAAATGAAGACTTCTTTTTTGTCCAAGGAACCTGACACATGGTCTGATGATGAAGACTTCAAAACTGGCGTCGCAGTTGTGGGTGGTCTCAGAGTCATCAACGACACTGCAGAGAGAGGGATTGCCTTGATACAGGCATTCAACAGCAAGATCACGAAGAGTGAAGACCAGCGTCAACATCTGCTGCAGGTTGTTGAAGAGCAGAGGCGGTCACAACCAGGGACATCAAAACAGGACCTTACAAGCAAAAAGCGAAAACAATGAATGGGTTGTCCACACCTCTCCCACCCATTGATGTAAGCGTGTTCACTGCAGTTTCATTTTAAAAAGGAATTAATCATTTATATGTACAGTGTACACATAAACTTGCTCAATATGTAAATTTTAAAATAAACCGGCATATTATGAATATTCGTATTTTTTGCCAAAAGGATAAAACTTCAATTGACTTGAGCTACCTCTAAATATTGTCCAAATGACCCAGGATTTCGCCTGTGTTCTTTTTTCATGGGTACGCAGTATTGGACCAATGGCCATTCCATTTAATCAATTTTAGAAATTCACCCCTATGCACTATTGTCACCCTACTTCTCATGCTAGGACGTAGATGAACAGACCCCATTCAGTCGAAGGAATGAATTGAATGACTTTAAACAAAAGAGTCATTGTCCTAATAGTGAGAGGCAGCAACCTTCGAGAGATCCCGAACGAGCGGCGATAATCCCCAGAATACGATGCAAAACGAACGGTCCTTATGGGAGCACAACCAAACCAAAAAACTGTGTGTACTTATGGCATTTGCTATTTAGCGAAATTAGTGCCATGCATAGTTGCATACCATACCTGACCCCACCTAAAAGTCACGAACACTACTCCTATACACAACAACAAGTCTGATCAGGACTTAACTCACAAAACTTGAGAATTCACAGCTGGTATCTTTACTCAACTGGTAACAGATACCCATCAGATGGTTGCACAAACACCTACATACTCACAAACATTCCCATTTCACCACATTCCACACTTACATGGGCAAACAACATATTCACTTTCCACAACTCTCTGATGCAAGGCAACAACACATTTTCTCACTTACCAGTTGTACTTCTCAATTGCAACACAAGTATGCTAACATCACTCTTCACCATGCACATCAACAACCAATGCATTCCAGTCAAAGGTCTACAACCCTTTAGCGAAACCTCGGCAACACTGATGCCAGTCTCTCACATAAGTAGCAAGAGAGGCATTCCTCACTCTTCCCTTCTACACTCCCCTGTCCATCAGGCCAAGCACCTGATGAAGCAACTGGTGGCGAGACCTGGGTGTCATTCCTGTGAATGAACATGTCTCCACCCACATACTTCTCAACTCTACACATCAACTTTCTGGACACCGGTTCTGAGCTGGCTGCCCTGAACTGTCCTCTTGTGAAGGCCATCATGCTTGGAGGTGACAACAACTCACTGTACTACACAACACGGGCACAGTGCACACCTTCAAAAACAACGGATTACTTCCTAACTGACCTTCTAATACACAAAAAAACTCTTGAAATACTGTTAAAAAATACTGCTCAAATACTACTCAAGTTATTACTCACTCCCCTAGTGATAACACTGGAATGTGAACTTTTAGTTTACTTTACTGCTTCACTGATGAATGCACGAAAAAAACATCACTGTACTCTTTGGTCACTTTTCAAAACACTTACTGTGCACACTCAAAGCAAGTGTACTTGTTATGGTCAATCTCTTTATGGTGCAACACTGTAGGAACTCTTCCGGAAATGCACTGCACTCTAGCAAATCAAACAACTTTAAAAAGAACCAAAGGCATTTCCATTACTGAGAGTCTTGCTCACAAAAAAATAAAGTGGCAATACTGTAATACTTTACGAGACTGTCCCCTCGGTGGTCAACAAGTATTCACTGTCTTTTCAATTGCAATGATTTCAACATTGTTATCACTTCACAATGTGCTCTGTCGTTCTCACAAATGGGGGTCCTTACATGTACAGTACTTTCAACAATCAATTTTCAAAGATTGCGTTCTATACAGATGTCCATATGACCACAAGAGTCCTCAAACCATCAATGCAATTGCTGAAATTATACATGTATTAGATCTCACATAAACATAAAACACTCTTACTGACAATGCCTGTCAGTCTACACTGCTAGAACTAATGCCCTTGGCATTAAAATCATACTCTAATAGAAACAACTCATAAATACCATACACTCGGAAATATATAACACAACTCGTGTTATACAAATAAATTCACTTGTCAAAACTAACGTCAACTGAAAACTAAAACACTTCCAATTGAAATCAAAACAAATACATCCAAAATATGTCACAATTTCAAATAACACACAGTTACATAACCTTAGTACAATTATGGCCTTCTGGTGATACTCAGAAACGAACACTGTCCCAAAACACTCTTAACACGGCAGATGCTCACTGTTCGCTCATTGTCTGTAAATATCAAAGTATTAATTCGAGTGATCACAACAATTGCAATGTGACCAGTGCAGAAGGGCACCCAAATAAAATATTGCCTTGGCATACAACCAACACATTCCTGAGATTTTACAAAAAGACTGCAAAAAAACAATAGTTAGGTAGCTCCTCTGTTTTCCAGACACTTTTCAATTCTCTGAACATTACAAGTTTCCACATTTTACTGTACACTTCACTTTAAAACAGATTTCTAATTTTCTTGAGGCAATGTTCTAACCTAACTCAAAGTAAAGTATTTACCGTGAACTGTTTTCAACTTCTCCGTAAAACCACAGAAAAATGAATTTGCACAGAGTTACAAACTACACTGTACACTGGAACAATTACGGAACAAAATTATTAGTAATCTGGAATATTCATTAGTTACAGTAAAATGATTAGGTACCTGTACAGAGAAATGGTTAATACAAATCACACTTAAACAAAAATTACCCACAGTATCACATTTATTCCTCCTGACCTGATACCATGTGAATTACATCCGACAGCTGCGAACCAATGTACGAGGGGCGGTTACAAACAAGCTGCCACCAATGTAACGGCGGCGGTTTCTCTCTCTTACTCTCTTTCTACTTACTTCAATGGTTACTGCATAACCTTAGCTCTTTTTGGTAGCATGTCTCAGGTGTAAGGCACTTGGGTATTGTGATTCTGATATCAGGGTCACTTGGACGGAAATAAAGGTAATTACTGTGGGAGAAATGAATACTCCTAAAATACTCTAAGAACAGGTTTATTAATATGAGATCAAGGGGAAAAAGAGATATTATTAACATATAACTTCAAGGTGCAACTCCTCGCGTACTCAACTGCAAACTCAGTATTTCTTATTTACTTATTTTCTTATTCTTACTTATTTTGTTATCTACTTATTTTTACTCCTCTGCAAGTTACTCAGATATTACACTCTTATTACTCACACCATTACTGGTGTTACGTTACGTTATATAGCAGGACCAATTCCTTGGCCCTACTCACAACACATAGTTACATGACAACTCCTTGGCTCCTCTCAACTGCCAATCCCAGTGGGTACTTACTTCACCCACATCTTCCAGTGGTACATTTCATTACAGTTACCAGGCTTTATTCATAGTCCCAAGTGGACAACTTTACTATAAGGGCCTGCGCCTCTTATAACAACTTACTTTACTACTTCAACTTTGGTAACGTGACGAGAGGTAGGCCCATGGGTACATGTAATTATAGTATCAAGCAATAGGAAAGAAACAACGGTGCATACTGTAGGTGAATTATAAACCCAACATACAAATACAATATTTATTCAGACACTAAAATGGATGTAGAAAAAAACGTTATATACACCAAAAGACGAACTCCTGGTACCATGCCCTCAGGCTCATATTACTCACACCACGGCTGGGTGGACATACACAATAACACACATAAACTCTTACAGCACCTTAGCACCATTAAAACCAGGGGCAACTGTCAACACAACACTCAACACTCCAGGAGTAATACTCAAGCGACCGCCATGGGGGTCTCATCACCTCGTGGCACCTTCCAACGAACTCTGAAGATTCCAGTGTAATAACACAACCACACAAATAGCCCTACTGAGCTAGGCACTCATCCACCAATGATGGGGGGCTGATAGTATGAAACTGTCTACCTGTGTAGGCTTCTGTACACCTTAAATTTATAGTTATGGCCATTTCTAATGATAAGCATATCAAGAAATGGAAGGGATCCATTTATTTCTCTTTCAATTTTGAATGTAATACTTGGGACAAGATCATTAAGCTTGTCTAAAAATTCCAGTAGGTCACTGTTTCTAGGCCAAAACAAAGAACATCATCTACATATCTATACCATGGAGGAATAAAGTCCCCTATATTGGGTAGTAATCTAGCCTAAAAAAACTCCATATAAATATAGGCTAGAGGAGCAGAAAGACAATTACCCATGATCATGCCAAATATTTGCTTGTAAAACTTTTCATTTGCTCTAAACACATTGTCAGTTCCGCATAACTCTATCAATTTGAGAAAAGCATCATGTTCAATAGTCAAATCTAACAGTTGTAATTTATCTTTAAGAAATGAAAGTAGGTCTTTCACAGGTACTATAGTGAAAAGTGAATTTACATCAAAACTTATTAATTCACATGGTTCATTGTGTTTCTTGAGTTTATCAATGAAACCACTGCTATTGTGTATATGTGAATTAGATATTTGGCCTGAAAGAGGGGATAGCATCTTTACCAGTCACTTGGATAATTTGTAAGTAGCAGATCCCACAGAACTCACGATAGGACGTAATGGATTGTTAAGCTTGTGCGTTTTGATCAATCCATACATATAAGGTAAAGTGGGAGAGCTGTTTGATGAGATCGGGGTTCTTTTTCGGTAACATCTTCATTTTGGAATTAGATAACTTATTTATATTTTCCAGGGATCTTTCGTAAGCTCACAATACATGTTTTCATCACTTAGTAATGAATTCATCTTATCATTATAGTCACTTTTATCAAAAATTACAATAGCATCGGACTAATCAGCCTTAGTAATTTGGATATTCTCATTTCTTTTCAAGCTTAACAAGGTTGTTTCAAATATTTTTGGGAATGTTTGAAACAATTTTCTTACGTAAAACACTATGTATACAACCTTTAGCTATGGAAATACCTTCGTGATGGTCAGTACAAAACTGATATTATGTTACATAAATTTATTTGTCAGTGGCCCAAGGTTAAAAATGCTTTGAAAACCATGGAGCCAGATGTAGGATAAATATTTAGTGTGTCCCATATTTTTTACCTGACTTAACTTGACTAGTCACATAAGAACATAAGAACATAAGAAAATAAGGAGTCTGCAATAGGCCGGTTGGCCTGTGCATGTCATTTACTGTACAAGAAACCGAGAAAATCACTCATGACCCATCAGGCAGGTGGGTGCTCCACTGTTTTTTGTCAGTACTCTCTCTAGATTTCAGGGGTCATGAATGTTTTTCTCCACTAACACCCGTAACATGCTTCACACATAGGTTCCGAATGCACCCGTACTTTTGAGGCACTACAGTTTGTCAACAACCTTGAAGAAGAACCCCTACGTCCCCCGTGTACACACCTGGACCTGGTTAAATTTATCACATACACCCATACTGAGGAGATAAATGTCTCTATGTACCCACTAGACTCCTGGTCTCAGTGAGTGACCGTTCCTTCACTCAGACTGCCTCAGTTTTACTCTCAGTACATCAATGGACCGGAAGAGAGTGACCGTCAGCAGATGAACCCTGTCCAGCTTAGGGAGGGGTTCTATTTTCCCGTTTGATAGAGTTGGCACTAACTGACCGAAGATGTGTGGTGTTATGTGAACCAAGGTGGGGAGATTTGATGACCCCAAAACGATCATCAACCAAGGGCGGACACTGGTCCCACGTAGTTAGTTGTCAGGGACACTCGTTCACTTCGGGCGTCCCAGCTACAACCCCGCTAACCAGTGACCAACACCGACAACTCAAGCCGCTCAAAACCGCGTGGACCGCTCAAACTGCTTCGACCACGTGGTTTCTCAGAGACCCTGCAAGAATCTCTGTTAGCTATTGTTAACTTCTTCTCCGCCCTATCTAAACCCTGTCTGAGATCGAATAAAGCTTACTTGCTACACTGATGGACGTGCACACAAAGAGACCAGGCCACGTGATCGTTTTCCTGGGCCGCAACACCAGACTCCGTCCATGAAGAGTGATGATGCGACCGCGTTGACTAAGAAGGTTGTCTTGATGGTTCATAACCATGGGTGTTGGAGGTCGAGAGTAACCATTTGGTTCTTTAGGGCCACCATCACGTTGGGTTAGTGATGATTAGCTGTCTTTATATTCTGTGAGTGGCTCACGCTAACGTGAGTTGCCTTTGCCCTACAACAAATCAGATAACAGAAAATCAAACAAATATTATTTTACTTCATAAGTTCGTGACAGTTGCGTGAAATACTGGGTATCACTTTCATTTGTGTTCTCATTATAGATGCCTCATCGAAATGAGAGGACGCAACATTATTTAATTTCCAAATTGTTTTTAGTGATTCGACTACTAAAGTAGGAATTGGGTGGTGGAGGCAAGGTTGCCGTAGCACCTAGTGCATAACATATAAGTTTATCATTTAACATTTTTAAACAATAGCTTTGCATCACAAATTGTCCATTTGATTAATAATAATAATAATAATAATAATAATATAACTCATTCTATACCGGACTGTTGCCAACTGAACTATTTTTGTTCATTTCAGTTTGTATTACAATAAATATGTTTCCCACTTCCTGATTGTTTGATTGCTAATTAATCCCTTCACTACGACATTTTCTTATATATTTTATTCTGGCCAGACGATTTTATTCAGCTGGGGAACTTCCATCTCGTAGTCAAGCGGTTAAACAAAACTTAGCTGCTTCTACAAGATATAGATTCAAACATATCCATGATCCATTTGCTTATAAATGCCCGCTTGCGCATGAATTAATCCCATTTCATCCTATTGTAAAAAAAGAAGTTTCATCTGCTTAGTGTTAGATAATTGCACTCAAGTGAGGAAACCCCGTCGGTATTGTCAAAGCGTTATTCTGCAATGTAATGTCGCCCAACTGATATACTGTACACACAGCAAAAAACAGTATCGCTCAGGGGGGTCTGACTTCCGTAATGATTACAACAGACTCCTGGGGATTAATTGTCGACAATGGCTAGTGCTACTTGTGAGCAGGGCTGTGCCCTTCTGAGGGCCGAGCTACTGGCCGAGTTAGTGAAGGTCAAAGAAGAAAACTTGAAATTAAAGAAAGTGATAGCGAGGATGAAGGAGGAAGACACGAGACAAGGAAAGCCCGTGTCTGACAAAAAACTCAGGAGAATGGATGATTGTGAGGAGAGAAACGACCAAACTGGTGGTGAAAAAAGACACCAAGGAAACGACAACAGCTAACTGTAAAAACACTACTAGTCCTTTTATAGACGAATTGGATGTTAGCATAGTTAGGGACAGGGCTGACAAGGAAGACATGAAAACCTTAATTGTTGGCGAATCCCAGGTACTGTACCTGGATAGAGCTTTTGTGGTTGTAATAAAAATAGGATGAGGGTTTGTTTGCCAGGAGCTGGGGTGGGGGATATAGTTGACAGGTTGGACAATATATTGTCTGGTAATAGGAACAAACTCATTATCTGCCTCGGTTCAGGAGGCAATGGTTTTGGCGGGTGTAGGAGTGAGGAGCTTCTTGATAAATTCAAGACAGCTATAGAACATATTAGGGTGAAGGAGAGTAGGCAATGAATGGTTGTCAAGGGCAGTTGGTGTTAACAGCCGTCTTGATAGATATTGCAAGTCAATATCAGTCTCATTCATTGACAACTGGGACAACTTTTACGGTAGAAGGAACCTTTATACTAGGGATGGGGTGCATCTGTCAAGGGATAGGGTGGCAACCCTGGATGGCTCTCTCGAGAGGCCAGTTCAAAATATGTAAAAATCTTTAAACTGCTAGGGGAACATATGGGCGCGGATGTGGAAGGGACGCAGTGGGAGAGGGTAAACAAGTGAAAGGTTACAGGGAAATAGTGCTAGGAATGATGAAAAATTAAATTAGGCAGGGAGTTAAATCCTAAACGCGTCAAAGGGAGGACTCAGATCACGACTAAATTAAATGTCTACTACACAAACAGTAGAAGTATGAGAAACAAAATGGATGAAATCAGGGCGTTGTTATATATCGAAAAAATCGATAAAATAGCATTCACAGAAACAAAGATAAACTTCGACTCACATGAGTTACCTGCCAAATACCAAATTGCAGAGTACAAATTATTCCATACCAATAGGCAGATTAGGAAAGGAGGGGGAGTAGCAATCTATGTCAGGGATAATCTGAAGTTTGAAATAAAAAAGAAAATACTGAACTTAATACAGAAACAATTTGGATAGAATTAACCGATGGCAGGAAAAAACTAATCGCAGAAGTAATATATAGACCTCCTAATCTTGATAGAGTTAATGAGCAACTTATTTGAGATGAAATAAGAACATAAGAACATAAGAAAATTAGGATTCTGCAATAGGACGGTTGGCCTGTGCATGGCAGCTCCTGTCGAGAGTTACTACCACTCTTTATCATCCATGTAATGAGACAGAATAAACAGAGAAGAGGAAGACATACATATAGGAGGAAGTATAGAGTGTAGGAATGTAAAGATAGGAAACTTGGTAGCGTGGCCTGGATGTTATTTGCACAGCGTCACTACGCTTATCTTATCTCGTATGTCAATACACATATATTACTTCTTAAAGGGACAACTTGTTAAACACCTCTTGATACAACTATTTATTAATTCACTCAATGACATGGACACATTAATATCACTATTATATCGGGGTACTAACACATCATGCTTTACGTTACTTGACACTGACTCTCGGACACACCTGAATGAATACACTTCCCACAGTAGGTAACTCACCCTAGGACGTTCTGACAAGACTCACGTGTACCCTGACGTAGGCCCAGTGAGTGCTGGCTGGGCTACCTCCTATGGGAAGGTCTGCTTAGCTGGCGACGCCGTGGTCCGGTCGGGAGGTCTCCCTCCCGACCTGGGGAGGGGACGTGCGTGACTCTGCTTAGTGAACCGAGTGACGACCCGAACGGGAGAGAGATGACAGCAACCAGAATGATAATGATAATGGAATAGGAATCTCGAATGTCGAATATGGAATGCTGAATGCCCGTGGACGGGACTGTAGGGCCTTTATATGGGGTCGGCCCAGCCGGCTTCTGACCTCTAACAATTAACACTAAACTGGTTTGATCTGGATAATTGTGTGCAGGTGTGGTCCTGGCCAGGTGTCTTGGCTAGGTGCGGTTGTAGGTCACCGGCTCACGTCATTAGCGGGCCAGGTCAAGTCCCTAGGGTCGACCTGAGGTGTGTCAACCTGGAATGCGGTGGTACCACGAGGTCTGTGGTGTACTTGCTGTTATATGTGACATAATTCTGGGCTGTAAGGTTTGGTCTGACAATCACTCATTACACCTCCCGCCAAGACCAAAGCTTCACCACAGAGACTGATGCCACATATAGACAGCAACATCACGTGTGGTATCAAAGATAATCCCTGGGGCGATAACATAGTTTCACATTTACAAACAACAATCTCATAGGTGTATGTTTTTCCACTGGCGCTAGTTTGATCTGACAAAGCTCACTATACCTCCCGCCAAGATCAAAGCTTCTATGCCAGGAGAAAAAGGAAACATAGCAAGTGAACATAGAATGAAAAAATCCTTCATATGTAGCATAGTGTCCGAGGCAACCTTGCAAATCACATTCTACAAACAATAGCAGGTGTTACATTTCCTTATCAAAATAATAATTCATCTCAGTCAGTAATATAGCTACAACATCGTGTTTCATAGTCCAAGACATTGATCAAATGAACTCATAGAAAAAAGTGAGACTAAAAAAAAGACATTCTTTGTAGTAAACATCAACAAAATCAGAGAAAATACTTCAAAATACAAAAAATGTTCCTACTTCACATATTAGGGTATTGATATCGTTTTATTATACATCAACAACATCAGTACATTAGTTGGGTCCAGCATAGCTCACGTCTTCCATCCAGCTGGTATCTGAAAAATAGGGGATGGCGGCAGCTCAGCAGCTGTAGTCGGTTGGTCCTTCATCATCGGCTTTCTTGTGATGTCAGGACAGCACATCTTCTGTCTTCTTTCTTCACATAGCACGTCTTCTGTCTTCTGTCTTCTTTCTTCACATACCGCACCTTGTAGGTCGTTTCTCCACACCTTCTGACTTCTTCTCACTTCCTCCTGGTTTCCATACTCTTCCAGACGAGTTTTCTGTCCCATCTGCGTTCTTCCTCTATACATCTTCATTTTCATATTCCAGATGAATTTTTCTGCTCCATCTGAGTTTCTTTATACATCTTCGTTTTCCGTCATATTCCAGATGAATTTTTCTGCTCCATCTGAGTTTCTTTATACATCTTCGTTTTCCGTCATATTCCAGATGAATTTTTCTGCTTCATCTGCATTTCTTCTCTGCAACATCATCATTTTCAACATATTCCAGACGATTTTCTGTTCATCTGCCGCCGGCCCTCTCCGGCCGGGATGAAAGCCGGTCCACTGTTTGGGCTGTCGTCTCCTTAGATGACTGTAAGGCAGGTTCCGCGGACCAGGGCTCGCCCTCCGTACGTGAGTGTCGGCGAGACCAAAGACCGTCCTGTCTTACACCTTCCACAGTGGTGAATCCCTCCCTGGCTGGGCTCACCAGGGTTCGTTGTGTGGCGATCCATTCCACACTCCTTACTTCCTAAAGTAGAAAAATATAAAATCTTCTTAATCCTATACCAAGGGAGGACTTGAAAGAAGTGACGTGGTGTGTGGTGGGTTTCGTGCTGCCTTCACCACGCTGCATTCATCACGCTGCTTTCATCATGCTGGTTCTTCTCTGCTCGTATGTACTGTGGTTGACGTCCGGCTGGCCATGGGTGGTACTGTGTGTGACATTTGACAGAGAAACAATCCTAAAGGGGTGATGGATTAGTTGGAAGTGCATTCGCAAAAAAAAAGTTTACTTTATATGTTAGGTCAATGTTTGGCAACTATCATTTCCGTCACGACAATGTTCTCATCAGGCTGGGTCGGGGAGTGAAGCTCTGCGCACTACACTGAATATCATTTATCACTGCGCGTCAAAGAGTACATCACAAATCATAATAGCATAAAAATACACTGAGTGAAGCTCTGCATTCATCGCAATATTACTATATATTAACCATCATCATCAACACACAGCTCACGGGACAAAAGACGGGGAATTAGTGTGGTCAAGCGGCGGGGCGGGTCAGAAGGACGTGAGGTCACCCGAGCGGGGTGGGGCGAGGCTGCACTGGGCGAGGCGAGGCTGGCCAGGCCCAGCCAGGCTGGTGCGTTGCGGGTGAGGTGGGGAGGAGCCGAGGCGTGGTTGATCGGGCCAGACCGAGGCTTCGCGGGGCGGGGAGGGGCACGGAACGGAGGGGCAGGGCAGGGCAGGGATGGGAGGAAGGGTAAGGAGGGTGAGGTAAGGATTAGGACAGGGAGGAGGATGTAGGTTAAAAGACATGTTAAGTTATAACAGTTAGTACAGATACCGCTTTCATCACTGAAACACAATGGCTACATTTAACACTGACCAACAATCAAACTGCACTTGGGCTACTGAGAATGCCACAGATAGCGGGTGACACTGAGAAATTACGTTAAGCACTGAACATATTTCTAGTAAAAATTCGCGCCTACCACGACGAGACATTTACTTGAGCTGTAACGGAGACACATTAGGGCACTTTTCACGCTACTAGCAGGAACTTCTTATTACGCACTTTTGAACTAACGAGCCAGGTGTTATGGCTAACGGGGGAGGGCATGGGTTTACGTTAAGTACACTGTTAGCAATAACAATGGACGAGGAGAGCGTGGGTTAACGTCATAGTTCGCTGCCACCAATGTAATGCTACAAAATACAATGAGAGGAAGAATATAAATATAAGTAGTAGGTGTAGAGAGTAGGAATGTAAAGGTAGGAAACTTGGTAGCGTGGCCTGGATGTTATTTGCACAGCGTCACTACGCTTATCTTATCTCGTATGTCAATACACATATATTACTTCTTAAAGGGACAACTTGTTAAACACCTCTTGATACAACTATTTATTAATTCACTCAATGACATGGACACATTAATATCACTATTATATCGGGGTACTAACACATCATGCTTTACGTTACTTGACACTGACTCTCGGACACACCTGAATGAATACACTTCCCACAGTAGGTAACTCACCCTAGGACGTTCTGACAAGACTCACGTGTACCCTGACGTAGGCCCAGTGAGTGCTGGCTGGGCTACCTCCTATGGGAAGGTCTGCTTAGCTGGCGACGCCGTGGTCCGGTCGGGAGGTCTCCCTCCCGACCTGGGGAGGGGACGTGCGTGACTCTGCTTAGTGAACCGAGTGACGACCCGAACGGGAGAGAGATGACAGCAACCAGAATGATAATGATAATGGAATAGGAATCTCGAATGTCGAATATGGAATGCTGAATGCCCGTGGACGGGACTGTAGGGCCTTTATATGGGGTCGGCCCAGCCGGCTTCTGACCTCTAACAATTAACACTAAACTGGTTTGATCTGGATAATTGTGTGCAGGTGTGGTCCTGGCCAGGTGTCTTGGCTAGGTGCGGTTGTAGGTCACCGGCTCACGTCATTAGCGGGCCAGGTCAAGTCCCTAGGGTCGACCTGAGGTGTGTCAACCTGGAATGCGGTGGTACCACGAGGTCTGTGGTGTACTTGCTGTTATATGTGACATAATTCTGGGCTGTAAGGTTTGGTCTGACAATCACTCATTACATCCATGAGTCTATCCAGCCTCCTTTTGAAACTTTCCAGCGTTCCAGCACTTACTACAAAGTTGCTAAACTTGTTCCACTCGTCCACCACCCTATTTGTGAACCAGTTCCTACCTATCTCTCTCCTAGACCTAAACTTATCCAACTTAAATCCGTTGCTACGAGTCCTATCCTGCTTGGATATTATAAGAAATTTATGTCTTCTTTATTGATTCCTTTCACCCACTTAAATACTTCTATCATATCTCCCCGCACTCTTCGTCTTTTTAGGGAATGCAAGTTTAGTTTCTTTAATCTATCTTGATGTGGAAGGCTTCTAAGTCCTGGAATCATTTTCGTCATTCGTAGCTGCACTGACTCCAGTGGATTAATATACATTTTATAATAAGGTTACCAGAACTTAACAGCACAATCGAGGTGCGGCCTGACTACCTCAAGACATTTGCAATACTGTATGACCTCTGCACTCTTATTACTTGCACTTGAAGATATAAAACCTAATATTCTGTTTGCCTTATTTCGAACATTAACGCACTGTTTTCTAGGCCTTAGGTCCGGACTTACACGTACCCCTAAGTCTCTTTCACAAGTCGACTTCTCTAGATTGTTGTTGTTAATGCTGTATACATTGACAGTATTTGTTCTTCTAATATTAAGTACGCTGCACTTGCTGGTGTTGAATTTCATTTGCCCTTTTTATGACCACTCTTGCAGTTTATCTAAATCCTCCTGTAGTGCATTTGTATCCTGCCCTGAATTAATCTGCCGCCCTATTTTGGTGTCATCCGCAAACTTGCTTATGTCACTGCTGATCCCAGTATCTAGATCGTTTATGTAGATTATGAACAAGAGTGGGCCCAGTACTGACCCCTGGGGAACCCCACTGGTTACACAGCCCCACTCAGATTTAACACCATCTCCGCTGACCCTCTGCGTTCTATCGGTGAGCCAGGATTTTATCCAATGTAAGACATTCCCCTTGATACCATGAGCCTAAACTGTTCTCAGAAGTCTCTGATGCGGTACTCTGTCAACCGCTTTGTTAAAGTCTACGTAAATAACATCGTAATTTTCGTCATTATCTACTACCTAGCAGACTTTCCTAAAAAACGTCAGTAGATTTGTTCGACAAGATTTTTCCGTTGTAAACCCATGTTGAGAGTCGTAGATTAATTTGTTTTTCTCTAAATGCGATATGATGCTATTTGCTATAATTGATACAAGAAATTTCCCCACTACTGACGTCAAACTAATTGGCCGGTAATTTGACACTCCCTTTTTCAATATGGGTAATAAATTTATCTGTTTCCACAAGTCTGGCACAACTCCTGTGTCTAATGATTTTGTAAATAAATTTACGAGGGCTTAGTGTGTGGTTACAGGATAGAAAACAGCGAGTGAGCATTAACAGCACTAAATCCGATTGGAGTAACGTCACTAGTGGAGTACCCCAAGTCTTTGACCATTATTATTTATTAAATACATACACGACATAGACAGTAACATCGGTAAATTTGTTGATAACACTAAAATAGGGCAGGTAATTAAATTTGACAAGGACTCCTCAAAACTATAGGAAGATCTAAAAAACAAATTCGAATGGTCCGAAAATGGCAGATGAAATTCAATATGGGCAACTGTAGATTACTTAGTCTAGGAGATGTAAACAGTGAAACCAGATATCAGATGAACAGCGATGTTATAGAGAAATTCAAGCATGAGAAAGTTTTAGGAGTAATGATAAGTAGGAATCTTAAACCAATAAAACAACATGTATTTGCTCGAAACAAGGCTAATAAATTACTTGGGTTCATACAAAGGAGTGTTAGTTGCAAGACAAGCGAGGTCATCCTAAGACAATATCTTGCGCTTGTGAGACCTGACTTGGATTACGCAGTTCAATTCTGGTCACCGTATTACAGAATGGATATAGAATCCCTAGAAGGAATTCAGAGGAGAATGACAAGACTAATCCCGGGCATGAGGAACTTTCAGTACATAGACAGGTTAAAGCATCTTATTTTGAACTCCCTCGAAAGACGTAGAGTGCGAGGCGATATGATAGAGGTGTATAAATGGAAGTCAGGGCTAAACAAAGGGGAAATTACAAAGGTACTCAAACTATCCAACCAGGAGCGAACTCGTAACAATGGTTTTAAATTAGAGAAATTTAGATTTAGGAGCGAAATCGGAAAACATTGGTTTAGAAATAGAGTAGTGGATGAATGGAACAAGTTACCAAACATCATTATTAACTCGAATACGCTGGATAGCTTCAAACATAGGTTGGATGGATATATGAGCGATAGGGGTTGGGTGTAAATGGTAGTAGATAATGACGAAAATTACGATGTTATTTACTTAAACTTTAGCAAAGCATTTGACAGAGTACCGCATTAGAGGCTTCTGAGAAAAATTAAGGCTCATGGTATCGAGGGGAAAGTTTTAAATTAGATAAAATCATGGCTCACCGATAGAACGCAGAGGGTCAGCGTAGATGGTGTTAAATCTGAGTGGGGCTGTGTAACCAGTGGGGTTCCCCAGGGGTCAGTACTAGGCCCACTTTTGTTCATAATCTACATAAACGATCTAGATACTGGGATCAGCAGTGACATAAATAAGTTTGCGGATGACACCAAAATAGGGCGGCAGATTAATTCAGGGCAGGATGCAAATGCATTACAGGAGGATCTAAATAAGCTGCAAATGAAATTCAACACCAGCAAGTGCAGCGTACTAGATATTGGAAGAACAAATACTGTCAATGTATACAGCCTTAACAACATCAACCTAGAGAAGTCGACTTCTGAAAGAGACCTAGGGGTACTTGTAAGCCCGGACCTACGGCCTAGAAAACAGTGCGTTTTATATCTAGAAGTGTAAGTAATAAGAGTGCAGAGGTCTTATTGCAACTATATCTTGCGCTAGTCAGGCCGCACCTTGATTATGCGGTTCAGTTCTGGTGCCTTTATTATAGAATGGATATCAATTCACTAGAGTCGGTGCAGCGAAGAATGACGAAAATGATTCCGGGACTTAGAAACCTTCCATATCACGATAGGTTGAAGAAACTAAACTTGCATTCCCTAGAAAGACGAAGATGTGCGGGGAGATATGATAGAAGTATTTAATTGGGTGAAAGGAATCAATAAAGGGGATATCGATAAAGTTCTTATAATATCCGAGCAGGATAGGACTTGGAGCAACGATTTTAAATTGGATAAGTTTAGGTTTAGAAGGGAGATAGGAAGGAACTGGTTCACAAATAGGGTGGTGGACGAGTGGAATAAGCTTAGCAATTTTGTAGTAAGTGCTGGAACGCTGGAAAGTTTCAAAAGGAGGCTGGATAGACTCATGGATGATAAAGAGTGGTAGTAACTCTCGACAGGAGCTGCCATGCACAGGCCAACCGGCCTATTGCAGACTCCTTACTTTCTTATATTCTTATGTTCTTATGCACTGTGTCAGTGCATGCTTGATGTCGTGGTGGGCAAGCAGTTTCTTAAGGGATACTCCTTTCAGGCTTGCATTATCTTGGACATCATACCTGATTGCCTGCATGCGATCATTTATATTTTTGTGCATGGAACGCTTTAGAGAATCAACACCTATGTAAGTGTCAAAAGCAATTATTGCTTAATCGCAAGAAGTCATGGTCTTCCTAACTGTAGCCACATAGGCTCTTGCCAAATATTTGAATGTATCACATATCTGAATCTTTCTTGAGTTTCCGTAAAATAACCATGCCATTAATGATACAGACTGATATAAGCTGTGATTCAAATTTCAAATCATCTGATTCATCCTGATTTCCAACAACTTCTTCCATACAATGGATCAGCTGTCAGTAGGAGGTATCAAGGTTCAATCTGGTTGAAACATTGACGGAGGATAAACAGTGAGATCATAATTTTTTATTCATTCATGTAGATCCAGTTGTCTTTGAGACTGCTGTTTTGAGCAATCATTGAATTGATCAGAATAGTTGGTAATGTTGTGTTTCAATTTAGGCCAGAAATAGGTTTGACTTTGTACATTTGAATAAACAGTCACACTTTTCTTCCAATTTCTCGCTTCCTCTCCCCTCCGGAACACACACATACACATACACACACACACAAACACTCAGCTTACATCCCAATCATTTTGGCATAAGCAACAATTATTAATATTGATAATCCAGCTAATACTAGAAGTGAGCATGGCCGTTTCTGACTTCCAGCGGCCAATGACAAAAGTGGGCATGCCCGTTCTTGACTTCCAACAACCTTGTAAGCCGACACTAAGGATTCTAATCGATTCTCGTCCCACGAAACCCCTATTTTCATAACCAACTTGTTTTATTAGTAAAAAGTAAGATTTTTAGATTTTGGGCCAAATTCGAAAATGGTCGTGGCCATTGTGACCATCAGCAGACCATGTGAATTTGCCGCCATACTGATCCTTAATAGGGATGGTATGAAGTATACAAAGAACAGCGCCGCCTTTTGTTCATTAAATGACATCGACAGTCGAAAATCCTATCTAAGGACATAGACTGTATATTATCCTGGCGATCATATTGGATAAATCCAATATGGTCACCACCCGTACAATAACTTTTGAACCAAATGTGGTAATGTCACAAGTAATGCCTCTTTTAGGGGTTCATGAGGACGAGGAATCCAATTATGACCTACTTTTAAGATTCAAGGTCAAGATTACATTTCAAGGTCAAGGTAATTTTTGGCCTTAACCTTGATATTGGGCACATCTTGATGATCTAGGTATCTGAACGGTGTGTTACCAGAGTTTTACGACGATTGATGATATTTTAGGACATCTTAGATCTGTAGTATTCATTGCGCAGCTCGGGAGCCTTTGGCGGATCGCAAGTACTAAATTTGCTGCTCCTGATGAAAATATATAGTACTGTAGTTTTCAGGATATCAAAGACAGTGCTTAATGATTTTCGTGGAAAATATTTATCTTCGTTACGTGACAGCGAGGTAAGACGAAGCCACAGTTAGCAGATATATTTAACACGAATTAATTATATTTCCGTTAACTTAAGCATCTCTCTCTCTCTCTCTCTCCCTCTCTCTCTCTCTCACCTTCACGAATCCAATCGAACGATTGTCAGGACTCGCTGTACGGAATGGGACAGGATGGTTAGAGAAACGCTCGGGCCTCAGCGCTCATGCCACTAGTACTGCAGTTGTGAAGTAGCAGAGGAATAGGCGTATTACATTGCTCATTTAGAATTTTATGAGTGTTTATTTGACTGCTTTCCAAGCTTGAGGGCTGTTCGTTGAAGCAATATCTGTAGCTGTCTGCCTCATGCTGAATCAAGCTTAATAATGGATCGATTTGTTATCAAACAAAAGCGCACTAATAACGAGCAACTATCTCCGGCCTGGGCAGTGGATGGAAGAGAAACGACTGGTCAACAGATAAGCGTAAGTGAGGGACAGGCCTCCAGAAAGGGAAAAACACGAACAATGCAAGATGATCACAGAGAATTTCAAGAAAAATGGACAGATGATTTTTTCTATGTGCTTCGGGGTACCAATCCACTTTGTTTAATTTCCCAAAAGTGTCCTCTGGTTTTAAACGCAGTAAATTAGAACGCCATTTCAGAATCACTCATGTGAACTTCGATCATTTGTACTCGCCTGGAAGTGACCTGAGTAAAAAAAAATCACACATCTTACTACTCTGATCACAGGACAGCAAACTCATTAACCGCTCTACCTCTACCAGTGAAAGTTTGACAGAAACAACATTTGAGATTGAATGGATGTTGGCTAGGCATGAAAAGG
This sequence comes from Homarus americanus, assembly GCF_018991925.1. NCBI lineage: Eukaryota > Metazoa > Arthropoda > Malacostraca > Decapoda > Nephropidae > Homarus > Homarus americanus. The sequence continues at coordinate 338,628 of NW_024738300.1, forward strand.
CTTTAACCGATGCTAAGGTAGTCAAAGAGTGCTTTTTAGCTTCAGCAGAGATAGTGTACGCTGACTTCAACAACGTGGATGCAATCCTAAAGCAAATAAGAGGACAACAGCTATCAGACACAACCAGATGTGTGTGATGTTGCTCAGTTATGTATATGGGTCCGGTTTCCAAAAGATGACTTATTTCGAGAAGAATAGCTGTGTTTATTACCATTACAAGAGGAAAGGATATTTTGGCTTCACTTATTGTTGTTGTTTTCTTAAAGGGTAACCTGAACTGACTTATTGGCCTGATGATGAGTAGAGATGAGATTCCCAGATTTTCTATTTTTCATTGTATCATACATGAGGAAGCTCTATTAGCAAGACTTAAAAACTGTGAGTTGCAAAATGTGATGCAGCTGGTTGTGCGGGTGCTCAATTTCATTACATCACGGGCACTGAATCACCGCCAGTTTCGTGAACTACTTATAGTGACTTGGTGATGCACAGCAAAATGCGATGGTTTTCTCGTCGAAGAGTGCTTGGGCGATTTTTTAGTCTCCTCCCTCAAATTCATGAGTTTCTTGAAAGCAAAGTAAGAAATGAGTCAGATTTAGAAAATAAGGAGTGGATAATGAAACTGTCTTTTCTGACTAATATTACTTGTCACCTAAATACAGTGAATCTCCAGCCTCAGAAAAAAATAAACACCCAGGTAACATGTTGCGTGTTGTAGTGACCCGCGGTCAAAACAAAATCACAACAATTTGTTCACTTTCCAAATCTTAAGAAAGTCATCAGAAATGACCCAGAACTTTCGCAATATTTCAGCTATGAAATATTTGAGAAAGTATTGGGAGTTGAAGGAAGAATTTGAGTCAAGATTCGAGGATGTAATTAAGTACAAAGAGCTTTTCAATTTTATCGAGAATCCCTTTCTTGTACCCGTGTCATCTTTGACCCCGGTTATCACAAATCTCTGCCCTGACTGTGCTGCAGTGGGATGTGAGATCATTGAACTGCAGACAAATGACATCCTGAAAGCTGAAGTTACAACAGGTGTCTACCACTTTTGGAACATGGTTCCTGACACATACTACCCTGCTTCGAAAAAGTGTGTGTAAGAAATGATGTCTTTCTTTGTCAGTACAAATACATGTGAAATGACATTTTCAATAATGAACATAATGAAGCGAAAGCAAAGGAACTGATTGACCAATGACAATCTGGATTGTCTTACATGGATTACAGTGACAAACTACAAGTATTGCATGAGGATAGTTAAACAACAGCTGGCACACTTCCGTTCATCACAATATTAGGTAAAATTTTCTTTAATAGTAAGTTTATGCATTATTATTTTTAAAGAATATAAAAGGTGAGGAAAGAATTAAATTAAATATAAGTAATCTATATATATATATAAAACAAAGAAGTATGTCTGTATGTTTGTTTGTTTGTGTGTTTGTGTATATGTGTGTCCACACAAGAAGCTCGGAAACTACTTTACCCATCTGTAGCGATGATGGATGGTGTTATATGTAGTGATGATGATGGATGGTGTTATATGTAGTGATGATGGATGGTGTTATATGTAGTGATGATGATGGATGGTGTTATATGTAGTGATGATGGATCGTGTTATATGTAGCGATGATGGATGGTGTTATATGTAGTGATGATGATGGATGGTGTTATATGTAGTGATGATGGATGGTGTTATATGTAGTGATGATGATGGATGGTGTTATATGTAGTGATGATGGATCGTGTTATATGCTTGATGGATGGTGTTATATAGTGATGATGATGGATGGTGTTATATGTAGCCATGATGACGGATGGTGTTATATGTAGTGATGATGGGTGGTGTTATATGTAGTGATGATGATGGATGGTGTTATATGTAGTGATTATGACGGATGGTGTTATATGTAGTGATGATGGGTGGTGTTATATGTAGTGATGATGGATGGTGTTATATGTAGTGATGATGAATGGTGTTATATGTAGTGATGATGGGTGGTGTTATATGTAGTGATGATGGATGGTGTTATATGCAGTGATGATGGATGATGTTATATGTAGTGATGATGGGTGGTGTTATATGTAGTGATGATGGATGGTGTTATATGTAGTGATGATGGATGATGTTATATGTAGTGATGATAGGTGGTGTTATATGTAGTGATGATGGATTGTGTTATATGTAGTAATGATGGATGGTGTTATATGTAGTGATGATGGGTGGTGTTATATGTAGTGATGATGGATGGTGTTATATGTAGTGTTGATTAGACAATAAAATAATAACAGTTTAATGCTAAAAAAAGATATACTTTGCTGTACCGTTGTAGTGAAAAACATGGTGGAACTTACATACACCGTTAATGAACTATTGATGGAAGAAGTTTTGGGGACTGAACAGTGAGACAATGTGGAGCCTCCCGGAGGGTGGCGTCCTACCGTGGCCTAGCGAAAGAGCCGCCCAGAGGGCGGCGATTCCGCTAGTTTATAATAATTAGCATTAAATATGGCTCTATCAAGGAATGTTCTTTTGCCAAAGTGGCTCTCCTAAAATCAGTGAATAACACTGTCTTATATCAAGGTCAGGTCAGCAGGGTCAAGGTCTTTTCCAGGACCACCGGCGACCATTTTGAAAAGTTAACCTTATAATCCTTTCAACTTAGAGCCTTGTATGACACCACCTTGTATATAAAAGTGAAAGATTCCTTAAGCCCCCTACTAAACAGTACAGGTGATAAATATACACTTCAATTGAGATCAAATTGATTCCAGAGATCAATAGAATCAAATTGAATGAAATAACAAGATCAAGATCTGATGACAATTATATAATCTATATATATATATATATATATATATATATATATATATATATATATATATATATATATATATATATATATATATATATATATATATATATATATATATGTTATATTCAGAAATTTCAGAGTAATTTCAAACACCGCACAATTGGCGATACTGAGCTTTCAAGGTCGTCTGAGGGAAGAGAGCGCTCCCTGCACATAGCGAGAGGTTGTGGAACTAGGCCTAAGTGATATTAAATGTAATTTGCCGAATTAATAATGATGAGATTCATGAAGTTAAGGGACTATTATTGAATTTGAAATTATTATAGATCGTTTATCAGTCTGAATAATGTCACGGGTGTCCCAAGGAGTTATTAGTTAGGCGGAAAATATGTCACGTAGGCCTAAGCTAGCGCCTTGGAGAGACGCGACGCTGGCTGGTCCTCAGTCACGTGAAAGCGATTGGACCTACAGGACATCCCTGCGTGTCCGTCCACAGAAATAGTCACGTGGCCTAGTCACCTGTGTTGCACTATTGCAGTATAACAAGTAAGTCTCATTCGATCTCAGACAGGGTTAGATAGGGCAGTGGTAAAGTTAACAAGAGCTAACAGTGAGTTCATTTCAGGGTTTCCGTCAGAACCCACTTGACTGCGAGAAATTGACTGCGAGAGTGATGACCGCGAGAGATTGACTACCGTTTGAGACTGCCGTTGATGATTGAGGGTGGCGATTGTCGCCATTGGACCGATCAGTGAAGGCCTGTCACTGTTTAGGGGGGTATCAAAGGATCTCTTGAGGGAATCTAGCCGTCTGGGTGCCCAGCCTTACGACGGGACGATCGTTGGGGTCATCAGCTCTCCTCTACCTCGGCTCACAACACCACGTGTCTCAAGCAGCTTAGTGAAACCCTCTTGCTAACGGGAAGCTAAAGCTTCTCTCAACTGTACAAGGTCTGATTGGCTCACTCCCTTCCGTTTCATGGATGTACTGGGGGTAAAGTGAGGCCAGCTGAGTGATACAGGGCCGCACACTGGGGCCAAGAGTCAGTGGAGTTAGAGGTACACTTTCCAAGGTGGAGAGGCTGATTTGGGCCTTCAACTACGGGTGCCTGTTGGTTGTGCCTTAAACGACTACGGAGTGCAGGTGGAATCTGTGTGTGTGTTAGGTTAGGGAGCATGGTTCACGGGTATTGGACTCAGTAACGTCTTTATAATTGTGACAATATTTTTGTGTGTAGTTAATACTATTTTTTCAGTTACTAATGTATGCTGTGTGCATTTAAAATTTCTTTATAGTTTCAATCTCTGATATAACCTTTGTTCCCCAGAGTAGTGTTTAAGTTAGGTTAGGAGGTGTGCATCTGTTGGTGTAACATAATTATATTGAGTGTCCTTAAGGCCTATTCATTGTAGAGTATTTAATTTCTTATTTTTTAATACCATTTCCTCAGTGACTGATATTATTTTGTTGAAAACCCTTAAGGCCTGCATCTCTTGGTGTAACATAATTATATTGAGTGCCCTTTAGGCCTATTCATGGTGGAATTATTAATTTCTTATTTTTGAATACCATTTTCTCAGTGCTGGATATTATTTTGTTGAAAGCCCTTAAGGCCTGTTTCATGTGTGCAAGCAACATTTCTTAATAGTTCAAATTTATTGTTGCCTGAGTTTCTAATAATTTCTATATCATGTATAACTTTTATTCCCCAGAGTAGTGTTTTAAGTTCAAGTTAAGAGGTGCGCATATTGGTGTACCATTATTTGATTGTGTTTGTAGTGTTGGAGGGAATATAAGTGTCTAAATTTTACAGTGTGTCTCATTCATCCCAGTCACAGACGCTATCCTTCCACGGGTCACGGACAATTCATTTTGTTTAGTAGATTTAAGTGTTCTTGTGCTGGTTCGGGATTTTTCTCAAAGGGGCGCTTCCACTGCCATTACCATCTAATAATCTTTAATAAACCCCAAGTCAAGTGAGAAAATAAAGTCCAGTAAATTCCGACCGGTTACAAATGGTAGCAGAGCGTAGTTTTTAATGTCGTGACTGATAGTACTGTGGTTGGGATAATGAACGCCATCATGTGTTGTTTAGTAATGGTAGGGATTGAACTCGCACTGATGCTTATCCTTGTGCCCGGATTGAGTTGGTTAGGCTTGACAGTAGAGATAAAAGTGACGAGGAAGAGAGACAGCCACGAGACCTTGGTACAGCTGAGACAGGAGTTCGGAGACCTAAAGAGGGATTATCAAGCACAGGTAAACAGGTTCAAGTGGGAGTTTCAGGCACACATTCAACGGTTCAGGGAGGAAACAATGGGTGAATGTCAGGCACACGTCCAACAGTCAAGGAAGTGTGAGGTCCAAGTGGGAAATACAGGGGTACGTAAGTAGTTCAGAGAGGTTGATCGAGCCCTCCAGCTGAGAGACAAGACGAAGCCGACCGATTACAGTTTAAGGTGCATGGTAATGAGAAAAGGCAGGTTGTCGAGGGTGAGTTGGAGGAGTCGTGAGTAGGGCAGAGGGGATTGGAGAGATGGTTAGGTCAGAGATGTGCGTTGAGTAGTGGTTGCTGTCATGAGCGGGATTGAGTTGCTGTCATGAGCGGGATTGAGAGTACGGTTGTAATGTCCAGGGCCTCACTAATATGGACTGGTACATTGTCAGAGGGTTGGTCTGCCGGCATGAGGTTCGGAGACGTGGACTGAGTATTGTTTTGACACTGGTTCCTCTTAGTTCAAGGGCCAGGCAAAGGAGAGCATGTTTGAGATCAACTGAGTAGTGTTTTGACACTGGTTCCTCTTAGTTCAAGGGCCAGGCAAAGGAGAGCATGTTTGTTTTGGACTGTGTATTGTTTTGACACTGGTTCTCTTAGTTCAAGGGCCAGGCAAAGGAGAGAATGTTTGTTTTGGACTGTGTATTGTTTTGACACTGGTTCCTCTTAGTTCAAGGGCCAGGCAAAAGGAGAGCATGTTTGAGATGGAGTGTGTATTGTTTTGACACTGGTTCTCTTAGTTCAAGGGCCAGGCAAAGGAGAGAATGTTTGTTTTGGACTGTGTATTGTTTTGACACTCGTTCTCTTAGTTCAAGGGCCAGGCAAAGGAGAGAATGTTTGTTTTGGACTGTGTATTGTTTTGACACTGGTTCCTCTTAGTTCAAGGGCCAGGCAAAGGAGAGAATGTTTGTTTTGGACTGTATATTGTTTTGACACTCGTTCTCTTAGTTCAAGGGCCAGGTCAAAGGAGAGCATGTTTGTTTTGGGCTGGTATAAATTTTGACATTGGTTTTCTAGTTAAGGGCCAGGAAAAAGGGGAGCGTGATGTTCTGGTTGGTTTTGAGTTGGGCTAGGCAAGAAATGGAGTTGCTGGCTGCGAGTTGGAATACGGCAGAGTTGAAGGTGGCTTCTAAGCTGTTCTCTCAGCACATGAGGACAGGGCTGTTTTTTTAGGGGGGTCGAATGTTAGCGGGAGAGAGAAGTGGAGAAGACGGGAATGCTGCGTTTAGCACGTTAAAGGGGTAAGATGCAGTTTCTTAGAACAATTTTTTAGGGGGGTCGTATGCATGTTTTTCTCAGCACATGAGGACAGTGCTGTCTTTTTTTACGGGGGTCGATTGTAATATTCAGAAATTTCAGAGTAATTTCAAACACCGCACAATTGGCGATACTGAGCTTTCAAGGTCGTCGGAGGGAAGAGAGCGCTCCCTGCACATAGCGAGAGGTTGTGGAACTAGGCCTAAGTGATATTAAATGTAATTTGCCAAATTAATAATGATGCGATTCATGAAGTTAAGGGACTATTATTGAATTTGAAATTATTATAGATCGTTTATCAGTCTGAATAATGTCACGGGTGTCCCAAGGAGTTATTAGTTAGGCGGAAAATATGTCACGTAGGCCTAAGCTAGCGCCTTGCAGAGACGCGACGCTGGCTGGTCCTCAGTCATGTGAAAGCGATTGGACCTACAGGACATCCCAGCGCGTCCGTCCACAGAAATAGTCACGTGGCCTAGTCACCTGTGTTGCACTATTGCAGTATAACAAGTAAGTCTCATTCGGTCTCAGACAGGGTTAGATAGGGCAGTGGTAAAGTTAACAAGAGCTAACAGTGAGTTCATTTCAGGGTTTCCGTCAGAACCCACTTGACTGCGAGAAATTGACTGCGAGAGTGATGACCGCGAGAGATTGACTGCCGTTTGAGACTGCCGTTGATGATTGAGGTGCGACAGCCGCTGGCTGACCCGATCAGTGTAGGCCTGTCACCAGCTTAGCGGGTATCAGCGATTTTGAGGGAATTCCAGCAGCCTGGTGCCCAGCCACGACGGACGACTGTTACCGCCACTTACCACAACACACATACCCTGAGCAGCTAGTGAAACCCTGTTAACAACGGGAAGCAAAGCCGAATATCCGTGGGCTAAGGCCCTGATTGACTTCACTTCTTCCTGCCATGATGTACTCAGTAAAGTGAGGCTGAGTGATACAGGGCCGCACACTGGGGCCAAGAGTCAGTGGAGTTAGAGGTACACTTTCCAAGGTGGAGAAAGGCTGATTTGGGCCTTCAACTACGGGTGCCTGTTGGTTGTGCCTTAAACGACTACGGAGTGCAGGTGGAATCTGTGTGTGTGTTAGGTTAGGGAGCATGGTTCACGGGTATTGGACTCAGTAACGTCTTTATAATTGTGACAATATTTTTGTGTGTAGTTAATACTATTTTTTCAGTTACTAATGTATGTTGTGTGCATTTAAAATTTCTTTATAGTTTCAATCTCTGATATAACCTTTGTTCCCCAGAGTAGTGTTTAAGTTAGGTTAGGAGGTGTGCATCTGTTGGTGTAACATAATTATATTGAGTGCCCTTAAGGCCTATTCATTGTAGAGTATTTAATTTCTTATTTTTTAATACCATTTCCTCAGTGACTGATATTATTTTGTTGAAAACCCATAAGGCCTGCATCTGTTGGTGCAACATAATTATATTGAGTGCCCTTTAGGCCTATTCATGGTGGAATTAATAATTTCTTATTTTTATACCACTTCTGCAGTGGTGGATATTATTCTGTGAAAACCCTTAAGGCCTGTTTCATGTGTGCAAGCAACATTTCTTAATACTTTAAATTTATTGTTGCCTGAGTTTCTAATAATTTCAATATCATGTATAACTTTTATTCCCCAGAGTAGTGTTTTAAGTTCAAGTTAAGAGGTGCGCATATTGGTGCACCATTATTTGATTGTGTTTGTAGTTGGAGGGAATATAAGTGTCTAAAATTTACAGTGTGTCTCATTCATCCCAGTCACAGACGCTATCCTTCCACGGGTCACGGACAATTCATTTCTGTTTAGTAGATTTGGGCGTGTTCTTGTGCTGGTCTGGATTTTCTCAAAGGGCGCTTCCACCGCCATTATCATCTAATAATTCATCAAACCGAAGTCAAGAAAACAGTTCAGTAAATTTTATCACGTTACATATATATATATATATATATATATATATATATATATATATATATATATATATATATATATATATATTTATATATATATACATATAACAAACGAAGTATGTCTGCGTAGTTTGTGGTCTGTAGTGATGATGGATGATGTTATATGTAGTGATGATGGATGGTGTTATATGTAGTGATGATGGATGGTGTTATATGTAGTGGTGATGGATGGTGTTATATGTAGTGATGATGGATGGTTTTATATGTAGTGATGATGGATGGTGTTATATGTAGTGATGATTGATGATGTTATATGTAGTGATGATGGATGGTGTTATATGTAGTGATGATGGATGATGTTATATGTAGTGTTGATGGGTGGTGTTATATGTAGTGATGATGGATGATGTTATATGTAGTGATGATGGGTAGTTATATGTAGTTATGATGGATGTTGTTATATGTAGTTATGATGGATGTTGTTATATGTAGTGATGATGGATGGTGTTATATGTAGTGATGATGGATGGTGTTATATGTAGTGATGATGGATGGTGTTATATGTAGTGATGATGGATGGTGTTATATGTAGTTATGATGGATGTTGTTATATGTAGTTATGATGGATGTTGTTATATGTAGTGATGATGGGTATGCTATATAGATGGTGATGTGAAATATATGTAGGATAATGGATGTTAGTTATGTATGTAGTGATTATGATAAGAAAATATGGCGTAGATGATGGTGGTGTTATGTAGATGGTGTGATGGTGTTATATGGTGATGATGCATGTTGTTATAGTAAAGATGATAAGATGATGATATGTTGATGGATGTTATATGTGGCATGATGGCGTTGTTGCTGTAGTGATGATGGCTCATCCAAACACATCTCATCACTGGCCAGCGATCACAAGTGGCTGCGTGAACGCGCAATTCTGGCACCAAAGAATGAAACAGTGGCTGAAATCAACATGACTCTACTCAGACAGCTTCCAGGCAGTGAGACCTCATTCAAATCTGTTGATACAGTAATCGACCAGGACCAAGCAGTCCAGTACCCTGCAGAATTCCTTAATTCTTTGGAGCCCACTGGAATGCCTCCTCACCACCTCACTCTCAAGATTGGAACTCCTATAATGCTCTTAAGAAATCTTCAACCATCAATCCTCTGCAGTGGCACAAGACTGGTGGTGAAGAACATGATGCCACGTGTACTGGAAGCTACAATACTGACAGGAAAAGCTAAAGGAGAGGACGTTTTTTTACCAAGGATACCTCTCATCACCACTGACCTACCATTTGAGGTCAAGCGACTTCAGTTCCCTGTTAAAGTGAGCTTTGCCATGACCATCTACAAAAGCCAGGGACAGTCCCAAAAGATGGTTGGCCTAAACCTGGTGTTTCCTTGCTTCTCTCATGGACAGTTCTATGTTGGATGCTCCTGAGTGGGAACTACCTTAATGCACTACAGTGAGACAATGTGGACCCTCCCGGAGGGTGGTGTCCTACCGTGGCCTAGCGAAAGAGCCGCCCGGAGGGCGGCGATTCGGTTAGTACAAAATAAAACGTCTGAATATTACTGTAAGGGCGGTAACGAGCTAGATGGTTTTCCGCCGCTCATTTGCTGGTCCGCGACCCCAGCTTGGGGGGTGGGGGGTAGACGGAGGTGAGTACGTGACTGCTGCCTTGACACACACCAGACACTACCCAGCCATCAGTACAGCTACACTACCCCGCTGTTAGTTCAAATTCTGATTGTGATGTCATCATAGGTCCTGGACTCGTGGGCTGTTTCCCCAGACCTTCACAAGTCGACTGTCAATCTCCGGACACCTACCCCAACGACTACCGCGGCTGCCACGTCATCGCCAGTTCCTCCACACCCTCTGTGCACCTGGCCATTTCTCCTATGTAGCAAGACATCGCCCGCCATCGCTCAAGTGAGAAAACTGACTTGACCTCTCTCTGAGCGGATCCCTGCTTTACGGAACCTTCCACCGGGCCGCCGCCATAGGAAATATTCTCTATATTGTTTGATTCTCATAATTGTTTGACTCCATTAATTGTTGACTCCAGTAATTGTTTGACTCCTGTTAATTGTTTGACTCCCGTTAATTATTTGATTCCCTTAATTGTTGACTCCATTAATTGTTTGATTCTCATAATTGTTTGACTCCCGTAATTGTTATTTGATATTTGTGTGAGTGGTGTCAGAGTTTTGTATTATTTTCATAGTAAAGAGATGTCAATCTCGAAAGGTTGTTTGTTATCCCTCAGAAGACCATGGTTCTTGACTTTCCTCTTATAAGATCCTGATTAGGCTGGCAAGGGATATCTATCCCTAAGTCCCAGGCTTTTACAATTACAATCGACCAAAGAACAACCAATCCCAAAAATTAAATTCATCAATGAACATCATCATTGTTTATGCAGCTTCCCTCACACCCGCAAAGTGCTTTGCAGTGAAGGCCTTTCTTGCTGCACTTGCAGTTCCCTCGGCATGCTTTCAGACAGCCGCAGCAGAGGAATATGAAACAGGCCTTGCTGGCATCTGCGAGTAGGTCCAGACGGGAATCCAAGGCTTCTTCTCATCCAACTCCCATCCCCGTTTGTCAAATTCAGGAACCTCCTGGTCACGAAATACAGTCTGTTTCCAGATGAAACGTGCCTGGAGAATAGACCTCTTGACATGCAAAAATAGGACAGCTTGAATTGGAAGGATTGACTCAAGAGAGTGCAAGCCATGTGAGAAGACCTATCGCCTCGCCTCCCTGACTGTTGCAGCGCTTCAGCTCTTGTTGTACAACCTTACATGGAACCGCTCAAGCCGCTTCATGTGGATCGATTCGAAAGTGAAGGACTCAGGGTCATCTGAAAGAGCAAGCAGCGTCTCTGTCAACTCAGGCATGTTGTTCCACGTACCTCAAGCAGTCTTCTTTCCGTAATCAAGGAGCTGAGAAGTTGTATCACAACCAGTGAGTGCATGGAAGAGGGGAGATACAAGTGAATTTAAAGGGCCCAACTGAAACTGAAAATCATGGACTGGAATAACTCTGTAGTTCTTGTCACTCCCCAAGCCAATCCAGTGCTCTGAAAGGCCAAGTTGCCCAAAGAAGGGGATGGGAAGCACGACAACATCACTATCCACAGTTCGTATATACAGTATGCTCTCTCGTGCCTCTGGCGAGAAGCGTAAGCCAGATGTAGAATGATTCATGAACCAGCTTCTCTGTGATTGCAGGGCTGAAGGTCAGACACGCCGCACTGCTTGTTGGACAGTAGTGTCTCAGACTTGGTTGTGAGGATGAGAATAGCATCCAATTTGGTCTCAGCAAGTTTTTGACTGGTGAAGGAGAAGAGTTCCTTCTTGTTATCTGTATTGCTCAGATACTTTTGCTAGTCTCGCTTTGGGATGGGGATGCTGCCGTCAGGACCAACGCGTGTGCATGGACCTGATCTGCAGCGAAGTTGAGTCTGAGCTTTCAGGATTTTCTCTGGGTAAGTGTCCCAAACCGCAACAACAGTTTCAGTGAGTTCTTGAATGTGGCTGATCGTATCGGCCTCAGCATGTGAACCACAGCCGTCATGTCCAATATGTGGACTGTCACATTAGAGGCAGCAGCACATGAGAATGCAGGGACACCCAGGTATTTCAAGATGTCAGACTTGATGCCTGATCTGAGCATGCCGTGGTCAGCGAGAGAAGGAAGCTCACGTTGATTTTCGAACCTGAAGAATTCGTTCATATCAGCGTCAGTGCGAGACTGAAGTGACAGGATAGGTGAGTGACCAGTGCAACATTCTTCTTCAGGATCTCTGCTTTCTCGAAATTCTTTGACCTGATGTCAAGACGATTCTTGAGAGTATACATGGCATTACGAAAGATGGTGTCAGAGAGTGCAACAGCCATTTTATCTAGCCTGATTTTCACAGAAATCATCGTGAAGGGCCTGCCCCACTATATGAATCTGACTCAGTGATAAGGCCACTTCGTGCCCCATGACATCACGAGTGTCATATATCAGGGAATATATTTAATATTTATCAAGATGTGCCCGATATCAAAGTGGTTAAGACCAAGATTTACCTTTACCTTGACCTTGACACGTGACCTTGACTTTGAATCTTAAAAGTATAGTCATAATTGGAATCCTCGTCCTCATAAACCTCAAAAAAGAGGTATTATTTGTTGCTACAATTTAAGCTTCACAACCGTCAGCTGAGTCACTCACTTCTCTACAAAAACTGCCAGCGTCGTTTCCTTTGCTTTTCTCTGGCAGTTGTTTTCTATGATTCGATCTCTTGCTCTTTCTCTACCGATGGTGGTGTTCTAGGAGGTTTTGTTCTTTCACCTACTCTCATCCTTCTTTTCATTAATGATTAACTTCCCACTACTTCATTTCTATTTATTCCTATGCTGATGATTCTAATCTTCACTCTTGTCATGTTATCTTCCCCTAACTCTCAAACTAGATCGGTTTCTTGACCTGATGTCGTTTCTTCTATCAATGCGGATTTGT
>NW_024738300.1:351516-407830 GCF_018991925.1 Homarus americanus
GATCATGTAAATCCACAATGAAATGTCTTGATCTCAGCTTTCTCAAGACATCTTCAGCAACTTCAGTTGCCTCTGAAGATGTCTTGAATAAAGACGAAAGCTATAGTGCCTGTTTCATTTTCCTTGTGATTTTATATATATATATATATATATATATTTATATATATATATATATACTGTATATATTTATATATATACATATATATATATATATATATTTATATATATATATATATATATATATATATATATATATATATATATATATATATATATATGTATATTTATATTTATATATATATATATATATATATATATATAGATATATATATATATAGATATAGATATACATATATATATATATATATATATATATATATATATATAGATATATATATATATATATATATATATATATATATATATATATATATATATATATATATATATATATAACAAAGAAGTATATGTGTGTTTGTGTGTCCATTGAGAATCTCGGGGAACTACTTTACGTGGATCTGTAGTGATGATGGATGGTGTTATATGTAGTGATGATGGATGGTGTTATATGTAGATGATGGATGGTTTTATATGTAATGATGATGGATGATGTTATATGTGTGATGATGGATGTTGTTATATGTAGTGATGATGGTGGTGTTATATATAGTGATGATGGGTGGTGTTATATGTAGTGGTGTGTGGTGACGGTGGTAGTGACAGTGGTTGTGGTGGTCATGGTGATAGCGGTATGTTTGTGGGTGATAGTGGTGGTGGTAGAGACTGGTTGATAGTAGTGGTAATGATGGTGGTGGTAATGATGATGGTGGTAGTAGTGATGATGGTAGTTGTAGTGATGGTAGTGATGGTGGTCCTATATGTAGTGATGATGGGTGGTGTTATATATAGTGATGATGGGTGGTGTTATATGTAGTGGTGGTGGTGACGGTGGTAGTGACAGTGGTTGTGGTGGTCATGGTGATAGCGGTATGTTTGGTTGATAGTGGTGGTGGTAGAGACTGGTTGATAGTAGTGGTAATGATGGTGGTGGTAATGATGATGGTGGTAGTAGTGATGATGGAGTAGTGATGGTAGTGATGGTGGTCCTATATGTAGTGATGATGGGTGGTGTTATATATAGTGATGATGGGTGGTGTTATATGGTGGTGGTGGTGACGGTAGTGACAGTGGTTGTGGTGGTCATGGTGATAGCGGTATGTTTGTGGTGATAGTGGTGGTGGTAGAGACTGGTTGATAGTAGTGGTAATGATGGTGGTGGTAATGATGATGGTGGTAGTAGTGATGATGGTAGTAGTAGTGATGGTAGTGATGGTGGTCCTATATGTAGTGATGATGGGTGGTGTTATATGTAGTGATGATGGAGGGTGTTATATGTAGTGATGATGGATATTGTCATATGTAGTGATGATGGGTGGTGTTATATGTAGTGATGATGGATGATGTTATATATAGTGATGATGGATAATGTTATATGTAGTGATGATGGTGGTGTTATATGTAGTGATGATTAGACAGTAAAATAATAACAGTTTAATGCTAAAAAAACATGCTTTGCTGCACTGTAGTGGAACTTACATACACCATTAATGAACTAATGATGGAAGAAGAAGTTTTGGGGACTGAACAGTGAGACAATGTGGAGCCTCCCAGAGGGTGGCATCCTACCATGGCCTAGCGACTGAGCCGCCCGGACCAAACTTGGCATGGATAGCAAGTGTCATATGGGGATCTCAAAAAAAACTCCAACCAACCGGAACCGACACACACCAACCCTACCTGACCTGTTAAACCACACAGAGGTTGTGAGTAGATTGCCAGGAGTCTTCCTGACCCTGAAGGAATCGTCACCAACTGATTCGTCATGCCCACCTACAGGTGAAGAGGAAGCTCACTGCCAGCCTGGATGTTATCCAGATCTATGAGATCAGTGAGGGTCTTGGCATCTAGGATTGGACTTCAGGAGCCCCCTGACCCTGAAGGAATCGCCACCAACTGATTCGTCATGCCCAGATCCTCTATAAGTCCTTACATCCAAGATCTTTTGACTGCCACCTCTCCTCCTCATCCCACGCAGAGTATGATCTGTAGAACTGCCCGGATGAGCATACCGTAAAGATCTCCTCACAGTCTGCTCTCTACAATCTGAACAACCTTCCTGGCTGACTTCAGAGCCTGCTGAAGAGAATGCCCCTGGACCTTTCGGAGAATCAGATGACTTGACCTTGGTGTTGAACCAATTTGGCAAGTAGACACTGTTGATGAACTGGACAATAAGTCTCAGGTTGTGCTGGTTTCCTTTCAGTTTATAATGAGCGACCCAAATTCTGCAGAATCTGAAAGCCGTTAGAGCCACCTAGAATGTGAGACTGGGACCCATCTGCAGTAAGTTAAAGTCTATCAGGCATGACCCCAGTTTTGATGGCACTGTAAATCATATCTGTTAGCGCCTCCTGATCAGTACCCAGCGGTCACAATGACAGGCGTGTCAACGAGTGGAGGGCCAACTGTGATTTTTTTCAAAGTTTGATTTGCTTTTCAACCCAGCAGCAGAGTCGCCATCTGCCAGATAATCACAGACCATCTGTTGCTTCTGAAAGAGTCTGCCATCCAGCCCTGGATCAGACGTTCTGAGCGGCAACTGTTGGTGGAGGCCACAAACAATCCAGACCAGCTTCTCCCACCGTTTTCATTCCACTGTACAGAATTTTTGCCACCCTGTGTTCAAAAAGGTGTTGTCCCTCCAATGCAGGGTCTGGTTTTACGTTCCTCCTGACACCACAAATGTTATCTGCCACTATCTCAGCTTAGTTTCGATGTCATCTCTTTCTCTGGAGGAAATGCCACAAACACTTTCCCTCTCCTGGTTCAATGCAGCAGGAGTGTTCCTCCTTCCATCAAAGCAGCAGGGAACAACTTGTCAGGTGAATCTCCAACTTTCAAGAACACTTTAGTGCCATCCTTCCCATCAAAGAAGGCCCAAACACTGATTCCATTTTCATCCCCTTGCATTTCAAACTCCTTTCTAGGTTGATGACAAGTTTCCTGAGCTCTTCCTTACTTTGTTATGATCTATCACCAGGTGAACATCATCAGGTGTTATCGTCGTCCGACCGCTCGTCCAGGCAGCTGTTGCCATTTCACAGTTTGGAGAATTGGTAGTGTGTCAGATGTCATGGTTTTGCCGAGATATCTTTCCTATTTCGAATCTTATGCCTCAAATATTAGATCATTATTTTCAAGAACAAAGCCATTCTCCTGGTCAGCACCTGATCAAGCCATTTAAACTCAAACCAAGCGACCCAATCATCGGCCTTTTTTACCTCACCCTGGGCCTTCTCAAGTCTCTTTTCCTCGGCAACTCTTCTCCTCTTCTGTCTCTCTGTGGCAGCCTCCTGTCTCTTGGACTCCGGAATATCTTGGCTAGAAATCATGAGAGCCCCTATACTGCCAGTCTTCTTTCTCTGTGCTTTGACAAGTGCCAGTTCGATCACAGGAATCTTCAGTTCACGCTTGCAAATACAGGAGATGTGGGCCTCGGATTTACAGTCACGATCGCATCCAAACTCAGGACAGAGAACAAGTGGGCACTTGCAAGTAATTATGTCAAATAACTGGTCCAGTTGCTTGGCAAAGCTGTCCTTAACTGCAAGTTTTCCTCTCCCAAGAGAGATATCTCTTGCCTTTTCCCAACTGGCTAGCAGTCTCTCACCAATCTTCTTCCTGACTTGTTATGATGGAGGAAAGACAGGCAGGTTAACCAGGGGTGTACTGTGCCAAGACAGCTTTGGATCATATCTGCACTGGCAATGTCTTTGTTTTGAGTAAGTTCTGGTTCTTTTCATGATTTGCCTGAATTAAAACACAAATATCTCAAAGCATCTCTGTGTAAAGCAACTCCAGGCCTAGGGAGCTCTCCCAGACCCAAAGATAGTGACTGAGATGAAAAACGGATTTTGGTTTCCTCGTCCTGACACAAGCATGCATCACAAAATATTATCAACTTATAAATGCATCAGAATCACAAACAGAAAAAAATATTGTTAGTTTGGTTGTTAAAGAATGAAGTCAGAAAGCAATGTTCACTATTTAATTGTAATGCACTAATGCAGCTGTACGTTAGATTTTCGATAAATTTCACGCTAAAATTTACCTAGCAGAAGGTTGCAAAATATTGAAACTGAAATTATTTTCTGTTTATATACACCAAAATCTACCAAAAAAGTGATGGGCCATTAGTTTTAGCTGATCTTCCCTCCTATGACACACCCTATTATGTAGTGATGATGGATGGTGTTATATGTAGTGATGATGAATGGTGTTATAGGTAGTGATGATGGATGTTGTTTGTTTTTGTAGTGATAATTAGACAATAAAATAATAACAGTTTAATGCTAAAAAAATAAACTATGCTGTACCGTTGTAGTGAAAAACATGGTGGAATTTACATACAAAGTTAATGAACTATTGGTGGAAGAAGAAGTTTTGGGGACTGAACAGTGAGACAATGTGGAGCCTCCTGGAGGGTGGCGTCCTGCCATGGCCTAGCGGATGAGCCATATATATATATATATATATATATATATATATATATATATATATATATATATATATATATATATATATATATATATATATATATATATATATATATATATATATATATATGTAACCGGTCGGAATTACTGGACCTTTAATTTCTCACTTGACTTGGGGTTTATTAATTATTAGATGGAAATTGCAGTGGAAGCGCCCCTTGGAGGAAAATCCCGAACCAGCACAAGATCACTTAAATTTACTAACAAAATGAATTGTCCGTGACCCGTGGAAGGATAGCGTCTGTGACTGGGATGAATGAGACACACTTTAAAATTTAGACACTTATATTCCCTCTAACACTACAGACACAATCAAATAATGGTACACCAACATATGCGCACCTCTTAACCTGAACGGAAAACACTACTCTGGGGAATAAAAGTTGTACATGATATTGAAATTATTAGAAACTCAGACAATGCCTCATTAGAAAACAATAAATTCAAAGTATTAAGAATTGTTGCTTGCACACATGAAACAGGCCTTAAGGGCTTTCAACAAAATAATATCAATCGCTGAGAAAATGGGATTAAAAAATAAGAAATTAATAACTCTACAATGAATAGGCCTTAAGGGCACTCAACAAAATTATATCACCCCAACAGATGCACACTTCCTAACCTAACTTAAACACTACTCTGGGGAACAAAGGTTATACCTGAGATTGAAATTATAAAGAAATTTTAAATGCATTAAAGGAACTAAATCACAGTATCACTTATAACATAAGGGAGAAAACTCATCTGAAGAAGAGTTCCCTCATTCTCTGGTTTCAGTTAGTGACACAAACATTAAAACAATACTATCACAATTATTTAAGAAATATTAATTACACACAGCAAGACAACATCAGTAACTGAAAAAAATATTATCACTAGATTAAGAAGTTACTTAGTTCACCAATACCCATAAACACATGCTCCCTAGCCTAACACATAGATTCCACCTACACTCTGTAGTTTTTTAAGCCACAACCAACAGGCACCTTTAGTTTAAGACCCAAACCAGCCTTTCTCAACCTTGGAAATGTACCTCTAAGTTCAACTAGACTCTTGGTCCCAGTGTGTGACCCTGTATCACTCAGCTGGCTTCACTTTACCCCCAGTACATCCATGAAACGGAAGGGAGTGAGCCAATCAATTGAATTACAAGGTAATATTCAATTGACAGTAGGAACATTATAGAATCTAGTCTCATTAAACATACCGAGGCAGTCAACATGAATTTGAGTAATGGTATGTACAAATTGGATAATTTCGTAATCAAGAAGATTTGTAACCAAATGAGAAGGTTGGGTCTGCTTACCCTCTGACCTGACTACCGACCGCTGCAGTGCTTTTGTGAAGATTAGAAGGGTCATTACCTATACCTGACCACTGTGGACTTCATCTCACCCTCCTCTGTATATATATATATATATATATATATATATATATATATATATATATATATATATATATATATATATATATATATATATATATATATATATAACTTGTTTTGTACCTCTCCTTAGTTTGTACTCACCCCTGATGATGTGAATTACACAAAAGCGCTTGAGAATTTCGTGTTTTCTTTTTCCTTGTGGTTTTCAGCATATACCTGGATCAAGCGCACCTGCAGTGATTTACTTGCATATATATATATATATATATATATATATATATATATATATATATATATATATATATATATATATATATATATATATATATATATATATATATATATATATGCAAGGAACCTTATAAATGCAGCCACCTGTATTGTTGGGGGAGTTCTTGATTAACATTTGTTTAACAATGCATGAGTTTTTAAATGACACATTGACGTTCCAGGTATTTAGTTGTACAGGAATTTGAGAGAAATTTTTGTGATATGGTAATACTAAGAGACTCTTCTGGTCATGGGTGGGCTTGGAATCGGTTCTATAGAAAGATTTCTTAGTAATGTTAAGGCATTTGTCTATGAAGGATCTAGGGTACGTAAGGTTCAAGCCAATATTATAGATATATTTATATTCCTCCTCAATGAATTCCGGGCTGCAAATTCTCAAAGCACGTAAAAACAGTGATGAAAATACTGACTGTTTGACTCTATTATGGTGGGCAGAATAATAATGAATGTATGAACACACATTAGTTGGTTTCCAATAAATACTGAACTTAAAGGTGTTACCTATTCTGTGGATCAGACAGTCTAGGAAAGGCAATTTACAGTCCTGCTCTAATTCCACAGAAACTCTTAAGTAATATTTTACCACCTTCAGAGGAGAATGACAAGACTAATCCCGGGCATAAGGAACCTTGAGTATAGAGACAGGTTAAAGCATCTTAATTTGCACTCCCTCGAGAGACGTAGAGCGAGGGGCGACCTGATAGAGGTGTACAATTGGAAGGCAGGGCTAAACAAATGGGACATTACAAAGGTACTCAAACTATCCAACCAAGAGCGAACTCGTAACAATGATAATAAATTAGACAAATTTAGATTTAGGCGGAAAATAGGTAAACACTGGTTTGGAAACAGAGTAGTGGATGAATGGAACAAGTTACCAAATATCATCATTAACTCGAATACGCTGAATAGCTTCAAACATAGGTTGGATGCTTATATGAGCAATAGGGGTTGGGTGTAAACGGGACTGCCCAGTATGAGCCAATAGGCCCGCTGCAGTTTCCTCCATTCTTATGTTCTTATGTTCTTATGTATTATGTCTCTGGCCATGTAATGAGGACCTAAAAGCTTTCCTGCCAAAACTTAACAACTTAGCCCCCACGAGCAAATTCACTGTGGAATTAGAGCAGGATTGTAAATTGCCTTTCCTAGACTGTCTGATCCACCGAATAGGTAACACCTTTAAGTTCAGGGGGCTGCATTTATAAGGTTCCTTGCAAGGAATGTAATATGTCTTACTTACGCCAGACAGGTAAAGCTCTTGTAACTAGACTTAAACAAAATGAATATAGTGTTAGGACAGGACAGGAATCCAATGCTCTGTTTGTTCATTTGAGGGATAATAAGCATTGCATTGACTGGGATAATGCCTCCTCAATATTACCTTGTAATTCAATTGACAGTAGGAACATTATAGAATCTAGTCTCATTAAACATACCGAAGCCTTCAACCTGAATTTGAGTAATGGTATGTACAAACTGGTCAATTTTGTAATTAAGAAGATTTGTAACCAGGTGAGAAGGTTGGGTTACCTTACCCTCTGACCTGACTACCGACCGCTGCGGTGCTTTTTAAAGATTAGTAGGGTCATTACCTAATACCTGACCATTGTGGACCTGATCTCACCCTCCTCTGTATATATATACCTTGTTTTGTACATCTCCTTAGTCTGTACTCACCCCTGAAGATGTGAATTACACGAAAGCGCTCGGAAACTTAGTGTTTTCTTCTTTCCTTGTGGTTATCAGCATTATATATATATATATATATATATATATATATATATATATATATATATATATATATATATATATATATATATATATATATATATATAATCAACTACCTCACCAGCCAGGACTCGAACCCTCGACCTACTGTGTGGGACTAGGGAACGTTACCGACCATACCACAAGAGCACGAAAAGCAGTTCCCCAAGACTATGGCGAAATAAAATTTTATAAGAATGAAACTGCCTTGGGCCTATTGGCCCTGCTGGAGCGATCCGTTTACACCCAACTATTGCTCTATAAGCATCAAACTTATGTGCCAGAAGCTATTCCAGTATTGAGAGTTAATAGTGATATTTGGTAACTTGTTCCCATTCATCCACTACTCTGTTTCCAAACCAGTGTTTACCTATTTCACGCCTAAATCTAAATGAATCTAATTTAAACCATTGTTGAGAGTTCGCTCCTGGTTGGATAATTTGAGTACCTTTTGTAATATCCCCTTTGTTTAGCCCTACCTTCCAATTATACCTCTATCAGGTCATGCCCCTCACGCTCTACGTCTCTCGAGGAGTTACAGAATGGAATAACAGCCTGTCTCTATACTCAAGGTTCCTATTGCCGGGATTAGTCTTGTCATTCTCCTCTGAATTCTTTCAAGGATTTCCTATATCCATTCTGTAATACGGTGACCAGAACTGAACTGCGTAATCCAGGTGTGGTCTCACAAGAGCAAGATACAGTTTAGGATGACCTCGCTAGTCTTGTAACTAACACTCCTTTGTATGAACCCAAGTACATTATTAGCCTTGTTACGAGCAAAAACACATTGTTTACTTGGCTTAAGGTTCCTACTTATCATTACTCCTAAATCTCTCTCGCAGTCGGATTTCTCTATGGCATCGTTGTTCATCTGGTATCTGGTTTCCCTGTTTACATCTCCTATACTGAATACTTTACATTTGTCTACGTTGAATTTCATCTGCCATTTTTCAGACCATTCAAAATTTGTTTAGACCTTCCTGTAGTTTTGCCGAGTCCTCCCCAGATTTAATAACACGTCCTATTTTAGTGTCATCAGCAAATTTACTTATGTTGCTGTCTATGCCGATATCTATGTCGTTTATGTATATAATAAATAATAATGGTCCAAGTACTGAGCCTTGGGGAACTCCACTTGTGACGTTGCTCCAATGGGACTTAGTGCCGTATGCTCACTGGCTGTTTCTGTCCTGAAACCACGCCCTAATCCATTTAAGGATGTCACCTTTGATGCCATGTGCTTCTACCTTTCTATTTAGTCTTTCGTGGGGGACTCTGTCGAAGGCTTTGCTAAAGTCGAGATATACCACATCATAATTGTGCCCCTCGTCCACCTATTCGAAAACTGATGAAAAGAATGTTAATAGATTAGTTAGGCAAGAACGTCCGCTTGTGAAACCATGCTGGGAATCATTGCCTGTTCATCGAGCTGATGGCGCCGTGAACCTCCTATTGGGAAGTGCCCGTGCTGCTTATGTGGATGTCAGTAGCATTTTACCGAATCCAGCTGGTATGAAACAAGAGGTACCATATATACTTCATTTTTAGTCCATATAACTTACAACTCATGACGTCAAGGGAGGGTTGGTATGCATGACTTCACCCACCGCCATTCAGTATCCAACACAGGGGGTGAGTTGGCGTATAGGAATAAAATAAACCGTTAGGTGATTACTATCACATAGTATAAAGAGACAACAACACATATGCCAATACCTATGATCCGTGGTCTCTTATTGTTTCACAAAGAATATGCACAGATACTTTTTTTAGCTACTGTACCTCACATTGTTTATATATATATATATATATATATATATATATATATATATATATATATATATATATATATATATATATATGCAAGTAAATCACTGTGGGTGCGCGTGATCCAGGTATATGCTGATAACCACAAGAAAGAAGAAAACACGAAGTTCCAAAGCGCTTTCGTGTAATTCACCAGGTAAGAAGGTTGGGTACTGGGTAGGCTTACTCTCTTACCAGACTACCGAGTGCTGGGGTGCTTTTTAAAGATTAGTAGGGTCTTTACCTAATACCTGACCATTGTGGACTTGATCTCACCCCCCTCTGTGTATATGTATATATATATATATATATATATATATATATATATATATATATATATATATATATATATATATATAATTTGTTACGCCGTCTCTTAATTTACTTAAATATCCAGGTTCTAGGCGCAACCAAACAAAAAAAGTGAAGAAATTAAAAGGGAATAAAAATACAGTAAACCTTTAGGAATTTAATTAAATTAAATATTAACACAATAAAGAGCCTCGTAGGCTGTCACAACAAATTGATTCACTATCGAAACCTTTAAGACACAAATGATACTAAACATCGAAACATCAAAAGAACAAAAATAAGCATTGGATTATGTTAACACTGCATAAACATATAAAAACTAACACTGAAATTGACTAACGTGAAACAACACTGAATTACATAAATGTAACTAAGCAAGCACTGATGGACACATAAGATACATAAACAGGTACTCACATAGATATACCATATTGGTGGTGACAGGAAAAATCACAGAAATAAAATGAAGTATAACTAACAGGTGACAAGTGTCACTCAAAAGAACGTGAACTGAATGACAAGGAGAACTGGACTGCCCTCCTTCAGTTGGTGGACTACTGTATACATGGCCTTTTCCCGCCAGTGCGACCAGCTGGTGGGTCGTTTAACGATGCAGATGGTCGTTAGAGAACAAAGAATGCTTGTTACAATACTAAATGAAGAAATAAGATGGGCTTGAACAAATAATAACAGTTAAAACCTTAACAGCACAGGGTAAGGTGACTTGATTATATAGTAGTAAATATAACACATCATGACAGGAATAATATGGAGCAACATGGAAGCATGTTATATATATATAAAAAAATTGAAAAATACTACACGGTCGTAACAATATGTATATATCATGATAAAATCACAGGGGAAAAGGGAAACAACGGAGCACCTTAGCTTTCGTCTTTATTCAAGACATCTTCAAGCAGTTGCCTCTGAAGGTATTTTTGAAAAAGACGAAAGCAAATACTCGATATCAAGATTATCCACGTTTTCATTGTGGATCTACATATATATATATATATATATATATATATATATATATATATATATATATATATATATATATATATATATATATATACATTGTTTATACTTCTCTTTAGTCTGTACTCACCCCTGAAGATGTGAATTACACGAAAGCGCTTGGGAACTTCGTGTTTTCTTCTTTCCTTGTGGTTATCAGCATATACCTGGATCACGTGCCACCCACAGTGATTTACTTGCATATATATATATATATATATATATATATATATATATATATATATATATATATATATATATATATATATATATATATATATATATATATATATAAACAGGGTGACAGGGTGAGGTACTGTAGCTAAGAAAAGTATCTGTGCATATTCTTTGTGAAACAATAAGAGACCACGGATCATAGGTATTGGGATATGTTTTGTTGTCTCTTTATACTATGTGATAGTAATCATTTAACGGTTTATTTTATTTCTATACGCCAACTCACCCCCTGTGTCGGATACTGAATGGCGGTGGGTGAAGACATGCATACCAACCCTCCCGAGACGTCATGAGTTATACGTATAATTTCAGAAGTCATCGGACCCACCTTGTGAGATACTTTTTTTAGTCACTGTACATACAGGGTCAAAAGTTCTCTCCCTCCCAAAATGAAGTAGTATCGGGACAAATTCATTGCGATAAGGTAGAGTCAAAATATTCTTAAATGTAGGATTTTGCCGCCTGGTTTGAGTAGAATGAAAGGATTTTTGAGCCTTTTTAAATCAATGATCAACAAACAATGAAGGGTACCCAAGTTTTTGTGCAATGGACTGAATCTGTTTCAGTTCACATCAATAAATTCAGGGTAACAAATACGCAAACATCTCAAAAACATAGCAGAAAAAAACTGAAATTTTGGTAGATTCCAGGTGACTCGAAAAGAAATGATTGGAACTGTCTACCTGTGTAGGCTTTCTGTGCACCTTAAATTTATTGTTATGACCATTTCTAATGATAAACATATCAAGAAATGGAAGGGATCAATTTATTTCTCTTTCAATTTTGAATGTAATACTATGGACAAGATCATTAAGCTTGTCTAAAAATTCCAATGGGTCACTGTTTCTAGGCCAAAACAAAGAAAATCATCTACATATCTATACTATGGAGGAATAAAGTCCCCTATATTGGTTAATAATCTAGCATCAAAAAATTCCATGAAAATACATATTTTTTTACCTGACTTAACATGACTAGTTACGTCACTCTTTCTTTTAAGCTCCTTTGTGGGGGGTTTCGCCAGTAGAGAGAGGTCGGGGAAAGTGGGAGTCAAAAAACAAGCAGGTCCTGGGAAGTAAAATTAGTTACTCAGGACAAGGGGTAAAACAGGACCAGGGAAGGGTAGGTTCAAATGTGTACTATACAAACAGTAGGAGCGTTAGAAATAAAATAGACTTGCTGAGAGCGGTTGTATGTACCGAGAATGTAGACGTCATAGCAATCACCGAAACTTGGATGAATCTGGCGAGCAAAAGTTTTTTATCAGAGTACCACATAAAAGGGTACAACCTTTTCACAAGGACAGGGAAGGTAGGAAGGGGGGAGGGGTCGCACTCTTCGTCAAGGATACATTAAAATGTTGTATCAAAAATTCAATAAAGGGTGAAATAGGAACCGAGTCTGTATGGGTAGAAATCACGGAAGGAAGGGAAAAACTAATTATGGGAGTGATTTACAGGCCCCCAAGTCTTGGGAAAGAAACAGCTCAGCCTATATGGCAGGAAATGAGTAGGGCAGCAAAATATAAGAACTTGTGCATAATGGGGGATTTCAACTTCAGAAATATTGACTGGGACAACTTTGTAGGTGACTATCAATCTGAAGACATCCTAGACGCAGTACAGGACAATTTTTTGAAACAACTAATTACAGAATCTACTAGAGGTGACAATATATTAGGCCTAGTATTAACAAATAAAGAAAATATTATCAGAGATATCACAGTAGGGGAGGAACTAGGTAACAGTGATCACAGAGAAATCAGGTTCACCCTAAATTGGGAAACAAAAAACAATGACAATATGGTCAGAGTTCCAGACTTTCGGTTGGCGGATTATCAGGGGTTAAGAAGGTACCTAGGTGAGGTCACCTGGGAACAGTCACGGCAGTCCCCAGTAGGAAGGGGTGAGGTCATAGATGACACAACAATTGATCATGACTATAATATACTCACTAGTACACTACATAAAGCACAAGAACAATATATACCATATAGAAAAATTAGGTCAAATAAGAATGAGCCAAGGTGGATGACCAGAAAACTTAAACATGATATAGGAATAAAGAAAGGAATATATAAGAAATTAAAGGGAGGGGAGGAGCAGCTCAGAAATAGGTATAATGAACTATCTAGGAATGTTAAGAAAATGTAAGGAAAGCAAAGAGAGACTATGAAATCAAAATAGCAAGAGAATCCAAGGCGAATCCCAAGGGATTTTTCCAGGTATATAGGACAAAGGTCAAGGACAAAGTTGGGCCTTTTAAGTCAGGGAGGGGAGAAGTGATAAATGGCAGTGAGGAAATAAGCAAAGCATTGAACAGCTACTTCTTATCAGTTTTCACAGAAGAAATTTGAGATGAAATTCCAGAGGTGGAACTGATATTTAAGGGAAAAGAAGAAGAGAAATTAAAGAATATCACTATCAGAAAAGAGGATGTTCTAACGAAGATAAATAAACTAAAGAAAACAAAATCCCCAGGGGCGGATGAAATTTTCCCTTGAGACTTGAAAGAGTGTAGGGAACAGATTAGCGGACCCCTCGTAAACTTATTGACAAAATCATTAGACACCGGAGCTGTGCCAAACTTGTGGAAACAGGCAAATGTAGTACAGATATTAAAAAAGGGAGACAGAGCATCAGCGTCAAATTACCGGCCGATCAGTTTGACGTCGGTAGTGGGGAAATTTCTTGAATCAATTATAGCAAATAGCATCTGATCGCATCAAGAGAAAAGCAAATTAATCTACGACTCTCTACATGGGCTTACAAAGGGAAAATCTTGTCTAACAAATCTGCTGAAGTATTTTAGGAAAGTCTTCGAGGTAGTAGATAATGACGAAAATTACGATGTTATTTACTTAGACTTTAGCAAAGCATTTGAGAGAGTACCGCATCAGAGGCTTCTGAGAAAAATTAAGGCCCATGGTATCGAGGGGAAAGTTTTAAATTGGATAAAATCATGGCTCACCAATAGAACGCAGAGGGTCAGCGTAGATGGTGTTAAATCTGAGTGGGGCCCTGTAACCTGTGGGGTTCCCCAGGGGTCAGTACTAGACCCACTCTTGTTCATAATCTACATAAACGATCTAGATACTGGGATCAGCAGTGACATAAGCAAGTTGGCGGATGACACCAAAAAAGGGCGGCAGATTAATTCAGGGCAGGGTGCAAATGCATTACAGGAGGATCTAAATAAACTGCAGGGGTGATCTGAAAAATGGCAAATGAAATTCAACACCAGCAAGTGCAGCGTACTTAATATTGGAAAAACAAATACTGATAATGTATACAGCCTTAACCTACATCAACCTAGAGAAGTCGACTTGTGAAAGAGACCTAGGGGTAGTTGTAAGCCCGGACCTACGGCCTAGAAAACAGTGAGTTCATGTTCGAAATAAGGCAAACAGAGTATTGGGTTTTATATCTAGAAGTGTAAGTAACAAGAGTGCAGAGGTCTTATTGCAACTATATCTTGCGCTAGTCAGGCCGCACCTCGATTATGCGGTTCAGTTCTGGTGCCCCTATTATATCATGGATATAAATTCACTAGAGTCGGTGCAGCGAAGAATGACAAAAATGATTCCGGGACTTAGAAACCTTCCATATAAGGATAGGTTAAAGAAACTTAACTTGCATTCCCTAGAAAGACGAAGAGTGCGGAGAGATAGGATAGAAGTATTTAAGTGGGTGAAAGGAATCAATAAAGGGGATATAGATAAAGTTCTTATAATATCCGAGCAGGATAGGACTCGGAGCAACGGATTTAAGTTGGATAAGTTTAGGTTTAGGAGGGAGATAGGAAGGAACTGATTCACAAATAGGGTGGTGGACGAGTGGAACAAGCTTAGCATCTTTGTAGTAAGTGCTGGAACGCTGGAAAGTTTTAAAAGGAGGCAAGATAGATTCATGGATGATAGAGAGTGGTAGTAACTTTTGACAGGAGCTGCCATGCACTGGCCAACCGGCCTATTGCAGACTCCATATTTACCTACCTTAGGATCAACCAAGGTAGGTAGATACCAGGTAGCCTCACGCAGGCCCATAGGAATTCACTAATTGGCAACTCTACTCTCGAGATCGCTAAGCCACGTCACTTTTGCCACTTGATGCGTTTGTAATATTGAGGTATTATTATGTAACTAAGTGGGAGGAGCTTAATAAGTGATGTCATCGCTAGCCATCAGCGACGTTGGATGGAATCCAGCGGTCGCAAGCGTCGCAAGTAAGATATTTATATTTATTTTATGTATTTAATCAGTGGCTCCAATTATAATAAAACAAAAAATCTCCGTTCCATATATTTATTGTACAACTTTTAATACCATCATAAGCCTTCAAAAATACGTAAATAAAAATTCCATTTTTATTTTCATTGGCGTACATCCTATGGGAGTGAGGCTACCTAGTATCTACCTACCTTTGAGTCAACGGCCAATGCCTGCATACCTCAGGGCGCTCGCCTGCTCCTTTCCCCCGCCCATGACGTCATCTATTCTCGTATTTCTATTAGTTTCCTTGCAACACACGTAACATATTTTGAACTGGGAAACTATCCACAATAATTTATATTTTATGATTGTCTACATTAATTCGATAAAGTACAATTAAAATTTTATAGGCCTAGTTCAAAATGTTTCCACCCCTTGTCTGAGGGCATTGCTTGGTGGTTTTGTCTTAACACGCTACGAGGCATGAGTGTTTCAGCCTGGCCTACTTACAGTATGTTTCCCTGTTCTAACGTCTCTAAATTTCACATTAAAATTTCTGAATATTACATATACTGTGTATATATATATATATATATATATATATATATATATATATATATATATATATATATATATATATATATATATATATATATATATATATATATATATATATATATGCAAGTAAATCACTGTGGGCGCTCATGATCCAGGTATATGCTGATAACCACAAGGAAAAAAGAAAACACTTCAGCAATGGACTTGTTACGTGGAAAGCGTAGTTTCATAACGAAGAGGAGAACCAGGGAAAACACAAACACCTTGACGTTAGTGATTAAAGAAACCATAAATGTTAGTTGCCTCGGCAAAATCTGTGAATACCCAGTCGTAGATGAATTCCTCTTTGAGTGAGAGAACTTTCATCCCGGTCCTCCTTGCCTGGCCTTCCTCCAGTATACACACAGTTTAAAACAAATATTGTGGTTAGTCTTATTTTTACCATACGGGAGTGGCAGCTGGGCGACCGTAACAGCAAGGAGCAGTACCATCAACAAAGGTGTCGTCATCTCTATCGTCTACCACTGTGAAACATCAAACAAAAAGTAAGATTTTATTAAGAAATTTAGTTGTTAAAAGTTCGAAATATACATTTATTAAATCTTGATTTGTGTTCTTATAATTTATTGATACAGGTTTTTGTCATAACACTAATCAACTTTGCAATTCAATTTCTGTCTTATTAAGATTTGGAGAACTTCATTTTTTTCTTTACTCGTTGTTAATTCCATTCTTCTGTTTCCATTGTATTTACATTGCCGTAAATACAATATTAGCAATGAAAATAGAATAAGTATGAGGAGGTCCATCTATATCCCAGCCTTGGTAATGTTGTAACAAATGTTTTTTTATCCCTTTGTTCACTATTTATTTTTCGGAATTATTCTTTAATTATCTTTTCCTATTCTTAGTTTTCTTTCTTTGGTATAGACTCATAGAGAGTGTGTGGAGGAGAGGAAGTGAGGGCGGGAGTAAGCAGAGGAAATGAGGGGAGACAGAGAGAGATGACACTGGGTGATGGAGGGGCAGGAGGAAGATATGTATGGAAGAGGAATAACAGTCATTACATAACATGAAAGCATTTATTATACTGTCTTTATACCGTCTGGTTCAGAGTCTCTTATGCTCACGTGTTTATAATTACTCAATGGGTAGTTTCACTTACTAAATTTAAATCAAGTCTTAACTCAGGACAATGGGGAGGGAATTGATGACACTTTTAACGGTGTCTGTATTTATTTAACATTCATAAAGGACAAACAGCCGACACTCCTAGCTATCTTCACAATATAACAACGTTTAAAGGGAATTTACCTAAACGTACACTTAATTATATATCTCGCCATGATAAATCCACTGGCCGATACACTTGTTCCAGGGTACGGAACGCACATGTCTTACCCAATCAGCTCAACTGTGCCTATGACGTCACGCTCACAGGTCACTGCGATTGGGTTACGGTGTATGTATACACAGGCGCGGCTTTGTGGGGGGAAATGTTGTGTAAGCTGAATTTTTATGCCAATTTTCTCAACATATTGTTACAATTTTATGAATTGTGAAAATAAAAGTAGGTGGCAATACATAATTTGATGTATGTAAAAACTTCGTATGGTTTAAATGAAGACAGCGACTTTGAAAATGATTTATTGTAAACAAGTAAATATAATTTCATAATTAAAATTTAGTGTAAACTTATTAAATGATCCGTCATATTGGTTACTCTATGAAAGATTTCATAAATGACACTTTGGAAAATCTGAATCCTTACTTTTTCAATAAAATTTTGCATTGCTGCTATGTTTACCTTTGTTGAAATCTTACAGGTTGTATTTGTGGCTGAATACAATAAAATTTAGTGAGGTCCAGCACGAGTGTCACCCAGAATATCCCATTACAATATTGACCTTAGAGGCTAAGAATCTTATTTTTATTCAATTCTTTGTTATGACACTGAGGGTATTGTAGAATCTTACTGTATCATCTGTATGGACATTTTTGTTGTTCGTAAGTGTATGTTTGTGGCGATTGCTGATAATGTACATTTGTGATGACCTTCGTGAAGTCGGTACAGGGAAGGAGGTACTGGTGAGTCTCACTGCCTGTGTGGTCCCCAAATTATGTTGGTATTGTGTTCGGCTTACAGCAACACTGTACTAAGAGATGGCTATCCATCTTTGACCTAGAAAATTGTGGCACTGTGGTATGCGCGGTGACTGAATCATTAAGTCGATCACCAGCTTGTGTCTAGGCGAGCTTCACTACGCGGGGTTTGTGTCCGCGAGGTTTGGTGTTGACATGGCCTTCTTGCTGCCACCGGTGGACCCACCTGTACACGGTGGTCACGCTGGCGCCTGTCTCTTGAGCTATGGCGTGGAGTGACATACCCCCCACCCACATCCACACAAACCTGACGCGATCTTCCACGGCTGTAGCCTTCACTGGCCGTCGCCACTCCATGATCTTCCTGTGTGAAACCCAACTTATTGTAAAGTAATTCAAACATCATTATATATTTCTGACCGTGTTTCAGTAACTGGTCAACTATTCTTGGAGATGGTATATGGATAACGTTTTGGCTGATTCAATTCATTCATCTCATCACTAATGTGTATGAGATGCCTTTATAAAGAATTGGTTGGTCTCTCCTGCAAGTTGGTGTATGGCAATTACAAGAAACATACTGAAGGGATCAAATCCGGCAACTTTACTCTCACTGTTTATAGTCTTAGGGAGTAACTGTAAGAAAGAAGAACACTAAAGGTGAGAACTTGGTATTGATAAGGCTAGGAAGAAACATTGATATTTTGGGTTACACACGGAACCAAACGGAACCTGTACCCAGTGACTCAGGAAGGAATATCTTCGTTCGGTTGCCAAGGATACATAATTATCAACCATGAGTTCTACACTGGGTAATGTCCTCTCTAGGAATACAATATTATAGGTCTTGGAAATGCTAATGAAGAAGATGCATTGCCAGCTTATATCAATATTTACGGCAATATTCAGTGCTAGTGGCACTGTGGCAGTGTGCTTGCCTCTCACCACTGCCTCTCGGGTTTCAACACTGGTGAGATGTGAGAAGGGCGTTTTCGTGCACTCCATTTCCCTC
This sequence comes from Homarus americanus, assembly GCF_018991925.1. Classification (NCBI taxonomy): domain Eukaryota; kingdom Metazoa; phylum Arthropoda; class Malacostraca; order Decapoda; family Nephropidae; genus Homarus; species Homarus americanus. Next base: position 370,842 of record NW_024738300.1, read on the forward strand.
TTTTACTAACACTGAAAGTACGAAGAGTATATTTAATACTCACCTATACAAAGATGATTAAACAAACCACCGACATCCTTCCCTTCTCAAAGAAGTAAAGAAAAAACCTTATGTAATATTAGATGAACAGGAAAATTGAAGAGAACAATTTGTTGCTCGCTTTTGCTGTTAGATATTGCCCATCGCCTTGTATATCCTCGCAGACAAAGATAATTAGAAATAACGTAAATTAAATAAAGAAAATTCCAAACAGTCATGATCATGAGTAACATAATGGAATCGCCTCTTATTTTAAAGTCTTGAGGATAAATATTTATTTTCATAATATTATTGATAATAATATTCCATATCTTTTGTTGGAAGAAGTGACCATAAGAGGACCCTAACACACCTCACAACTCTCACAGAATAAATGAAATGAATAATTGCTAGCTGGACCTGTCAACTTGCGTGGGTGTACACCTGTTCATCTACTTTCTGTTATATGTGCTGTTGTTTCTGGGCTGTAAGCCCTGGTGTGATAAACAATCATTACACCTCCCACCAAGACCAAAGCTTCCATACCAGAGAACTGATATCACATAAAGACAGTAATAACATGTGCAGTATCTAATATAGCCCCTGAAGCGATAATGCAATCTCACATTTTACAAATAATAACCTCATAGAAACTGGTATGTATGTTTTTCTCCTGGCTTGGTTTGATCTGAGTACTTGCTCCATAAGGTATCTTTATGGAAGGGATGAATTCAAAATGAACACTGCGACTCTTGTTGTCTTGCTAGGGTTGTCCAAATCCTTCGTCTGTTGTGTCATATTTTCCTACACAAAAGTATAAGGATATTTTTTGGAGCGAGTAGGAACAGGTGAGGTCACATGTGACACCACAATTGATCATGACTATAATACATTCACTCTTATACTACGTAAAGCACAAGAACAAAATATACCATACAGAAAAGTTAGGTCAAATAAGAATGAGCCAAGGTAGATGACCAGAAAACTTAAACGTGACATAGGAATAAAGAAAAGGATTTATAAGAAATTAAAGGGAGGGGAGGAGCAGCTCAGAAATAGGTACAATGAACTATCTAGGAATGTTAAGAAAAATGTAAGGAAGGCAAAGAGAGACTATGAAATCAGGATAGCAAGAGAATCCAAGGAGAACCCAAGGGATTTTTCCAGGTATATAGAACAAAGGTCAAGGACAAAGTTGGGCCTTTAAAGTCAGGGAGGGGAAGATGATCGATGACAGTGAAGAAATAAGCAAAGCATTGAACAGCTACTTTTTATCAGTTTTCACAGAAGAAATTCACGAGGAAATTCCTGAGGTGGAACTGATATTTAGGGGAAATGAAGAAGAGAAATTAAAGAATATCACTATCAGAAAAGAGGATGTTCTTAAGAGGATAAATAAATTAAAGAAGACAAAATCCCCAGGGCCGGATGAAATTTTCCCTCGAGTCTTGAAAGAGTGTAGGGAACAGATTAGTGAACCCCTCGTAAATTTGTTTACAAAATCATTAGACACGGGAGTTGTGCCAGACTTGTGGAAACAGGCAAATGTAGTACCCATATTCAAAAAGGGAGGCAGAGCATCAGCGTCAAATTACCGGCCGATCAGTTTGACGTCAGTTGTGGGGAAAATTCTTGAATCAATTATAGCAGATAGCATCCGATCGCATTAAGAGAAAAGCAAATTAATCTACGACTCTCAACATGGGTTTACAAAGGGAAAATCTTGTCTAACAAATCTGCTGACGTTTTTTAGGAAAGTCTTTGAGGTAGTAGATAACGACGAAAATTACGATGTTATTTACTTAGACTTTAGCAAAGCATTTAACAAAGTACCGCATCAGAGGCTTCTGAGAAAAGTTAAGGCTCATGGTATCGATGGGAAAGTTTTAAATTGGATAAAATCATGGCTCATCGATAGAACGCAGAGGGTCAGCGTAGATGGTGTTAAATCCGAGTGGGGCTGTGTAACCAGTGGGGTTCCCCAGGGGTCAGTACTAGGCCCACTCTTGTTCATAATCTACATAAACGATCTAGATACTGGGATCAGCAGTGGCATAAGCAAGTTTGCGGATGACACTAAAATAGGACGGCAGATTAATTTGGGCAGGATGCAAATGCACTACAGGAGGATTTAAATAAACTGCAGGTGTTTTCAGAAAAATGGCAAATGAAATTCAACACCTGCAAGTGTAGCGTACTTAACATTGGAAGAACAAACACTGTCAATGTATACAGCCTTAACAACATCAACCTAGAGAAGTCGACTTGTGAAAGAGTAATAAGAGTGCAGAGGTCTTATTGCAGCTATATCTTGCGCTAGTCAGGCCGCACCTCGATTATGCGGTTTACTTCTGGTGCCCTTATTATAGAATGGATATCAATTCACTAGAGTCGGTGCAGCGAAGAATGACGAAAATAGTTCCGGGACTTAAAAACCTTCAATATCAAGATAGGTTATAGAAACTAAACTTTCATTCCATAGAAAGACGAAGAGTGCGGGAGATATGATAGAAGTATTTAAGTGGGTGAAAGGAATCAATAACTATCAATAATATCCGAGCAGGATAGGACTCGTAGCAACGGATTTAAGTTGGATAAGTTTAGGTTTAGGAGGGAGATAGGAAGGAACTGATTCACAAATAGGGTGGTGGACGAGTGGAACAAGCTTAGCAACTTTGTAGTAAGTGTTGGAACGCTGGAGAGTTTCAAAAGGAGGCCAGATAGATTCATGAATGATAGAGAGTGGTAGTAACTCTCGACAGGAGCTGCCATGCACAGGCCAACCGGCATATTGCAGATTCCTTATTTTCTTATGTTCTTATGTTTTTTAATTTTCGGAAATTTCGAACGCATATGTATATTGAAGGAAGGATGTAGATGAAATTATACAAATTATAAATTAATAAAAACAATCTAGCTTATTCTAACTTAAACTGATTTAGGAAGACGTTGGTGTTATATTTACCTGTGTTTTTGCGATCATCTCAAATAATCATGCAATAATTATTTGAGATCAGAATAAGAGAAATAAACCAAAACCATTAAAACATAGCGAGAAGTATTTTTTGAGAGGTATCTAATTAATTATCATCGTTATGTTCTATACTAACAACACAGATTATAGGACAAAAGCAACCCACAGTAAGATCACAGATACACAGCAACAAGCTTACCGTCAACTAAAATGGCCGACACGATAGTTCCGGAATGAAGTAGTTGTCAGGCTGAGATGCTGCAACAGAATGACTGTCCTGGAGCCCCGACCAAGAGTTTTATGGCGAGTGACTGACATTTAGATCGGCCATTGCTCATTTTATTGATGAAGATACAAATGATGCTGCTAATAACATTAGGATCTGAGAAGCCTTTGACTGCTTAGCCACATAAATAGTATGTAGTCTCTCTCTCTCTCTCTCTCTCTCTCTCTCTCTCTCTCTCTCTCTCTCTCTCTCTCTTTCTAGAATGAAAGAATTTTTTAGCCTTTTTAAAACAATGATCAACAAAGACAGAAGGGTACCCAAATTTTTGTGCAATGGAACGAATGTGTTTCAATTCTTCATCAATAAATTCAGCGTCATAAATACGCAAACATCTCAAAAACATAGCAGAAAAAACTGACATTTTGGTGGACTCCAGGTGACTCGATAAAAAATGTATGAAACTGTCTACCTGTGTAGGCTTCTGTACACCTTAAATTTATAGTTATGGCCATTTCTAATGATAAGCATATCAAGAAATGGAAGGGATCCATTTATTTCTCTTTCAATTATGAATGTAATACTTGGGACAAGATCATTAAGCTTGTCTAAAAATTCCAATGGGTCACTGTTTTTAGGCCAAAGACAAAGAACATCATCTACATATCTATACCATGGAGGAATAAAGTCCACTATATTGGGTAGTAATCTAGCCTCAAAAAACTCCATATAAATACAGGCTAGAGGAGCAGAAAGACAATTACCCATGCTCATGCCAAATATTTGCTTGTAAAACTTTTCATTTGCTCTAAACACATTATCAGTTACGCATAACTCTATCAATTTGAGAAAAGTATCATGTTCAATAGTCAAATCTAACAGTTGTAATTTATCTTTAAGAAATGAAAGTAGGTCTTTCACAGGTACTCTAGTGAAAAGTGAATTTACATCAAAACTTATTAATTCACATGGTTCATTGTGTTTCTTGAGTTTATCAATGAAACCACTGCTATTGTGTATATGTGAATTAGATATTTGGCCTGTACGAGGGGATAGCATCATTACCAGCCACTTGGATAATTTGTAAGTAACAGAACCCACAGAACTCACGATAGGACGTAATGGATTGTTAAGCTTGTGTGTTTTGATCAATCCATACATATTAGGTAAAGTGGGAGAGCTGTTTGATGAGATCGGGGTTCTTTTTCAGTAACATCTTCATTTTGGAATTAGATAACTTATACAGTAAATATTTTCCAGGGGATCTTTCGTAAGCTCACAATACATGTTTTCATCACTTAGTAATGAATTCATCTTATCATTATAGTCACTTTTATCCAAAATTACAATAGCATCGGACTTATCAGCCTTAGTAATATGAATATTCTCATTTCTTTTCAAGCTTAACAAGGCTGTTTCAAATATTTTTGGGAATGTTTGAAACAATTTTCTTACGTAAAACACTATGTATACAACCTTTAGCTATGGAAATACCTTCGTGATGGTCAGTACAAAACTGATATTATGTTACATAAATTTATTTGTCAGTGGCCCAAGGTCAAAAATGCTTTGAAAACCATATTTTTTACCTGACTTAACTTGACTAGTCACATAAGAACATAAGAACATAAGAAAATAAGGAGTCTGCAATAGGCCGGTTGGCCTGTGCATGTCATTTACTGTACAAGAAACCGAGAAAATCACTCATGACCCATCAGGCAGGTGGGTGCTCCACTGTTTTTTGTCAGTACTCTCTCTAGATTTCAGGGGTCATGAATGTTTTTCTCCACTAACACCCGTAACATGCTTCACACATAGGTTCCGAATGCACCCGTACTTTTGAGGCATTACAGTTTGTCAACAACCTTGAAGAAGAACCCCTACGTCCCCCGTGTACACACCTGGACCTGGTTAAATTTATCACATACACCCATACTGAGGAGATAAATGTCTCTATGTACCCACTAGACTCCTGGTCTCAGTGTGTGACCGTTCCTTCACTCAGACTGCCTCAGTTTTACTCTCAGTACATCAATGGACCGGAAGAGAGTGACCGTCAGCAGGTGAACCCTGTCCAGCTGAGGGAGGGTTTCTATTTTCCCGTTAGATAGAGTTGGCACTAACTGACCGAAGATGTGTGGTGTTATGTGAACCAAGGTGGGGAGATTTGATGACCCCAAAACGATCATCAACCAAGGGCGGACACTGGTCCCACGTAGTTAGTTGTCAGGGACACTCGTTCACTTCGGGCGTCCCAGCTACAACCCCGCTAACCAGTGACCAACACCGACAGCTCAATCCGCTCAAAACCGCGTGGACCGCTCAAACTGCTTCGACCACGTGGTTTCTCAGAGACCCTGCAAGAAACTCTCTGTTAGCTATTGTTAACTTCTTCTCCGCCCTATCTAAACCCTGTCTGAGATCGAATAAAACTTACTTGCTACACTAATGGACGTGCACACAAAGAGACCAGGCCACGTGATCGTTTTCCTGGGCCGCAACACCAGACTCCGTCCATGAAGAGTGATGATGCGACCGAGTTGACTAAGAAGGTTGTCTTGATGGTTCATAACCATGGGTGTTGGAGGTCGAGAGTAACCATTTGGTTCTTTAGGGCCACCATCACCTTGGATTAGTGATGATTAGTTGTCTTTATATTCTGTGAGTGGCTCACGCTAACGTGAGTTGCCTTTGCCCTACAGCAAATCAGATAACAGAAAATCAAACAAATATTATTTTACTTCATAAGTTCGTGACAGTTGCGTGAAATACTGGGTATCACTTGTATTTGTGTTCTCATTATAGATGCCTCATCGAAATGAGAGGACGCAACATTATTTAATTTCCAAATTGTTTTTAGTGATTTGACTACTAAAGTAGGAATTGGGTGGTGGAGGCAAGGTTGCCGTAGCACCTAGTGCATAACATATAAGTTTATCATTTAACATCTTTAAACAACAGCTTTGCATCACAAATTGTCCATTTGATTAATAATAATAATAATAATAATATAACTGATTCTATACCGGACTGTTGCCAACTGAACTATTTTTGTTCATTTCAGTTTGTATTACAATAAATATGTTCCCACTTCCTGATTGTTTGATTGCTAATTAATCCCTTCACTACGACATTTTCTTATTTATTTTATTCTGGCTATCGCCAGACGATTTTATTCAGCTGGGGAACTTCCATCTCGTAGTCAAGCGGTTAAACAAAACTTAGCTGCTACAAGATATAGATTCAAACATATCCATAATCCATTTGCTTATAAATGCCCGCTTGCGCATGAATTAATTCCCTTTCATCCTATTGTAAAAAAAAAAAATTCATCTGGTTAGTATTAGATAATTGCACTCAAGTGAGGAAACCCCGTCGGTATTGTCAAAGCGTTATTCTGCAATGTAATGTCGCCCAACTGATATACTGTACACACAGCAAAAAAAAGTATCGCTCAGGGGGGTCTGACTTCCGTAATGATTACGGCAGACTTAACTCCTGGGGATTAATTGTCGATAATGGCTAGTGCTACTTGTGAGCAGGGCTGTGCCCTTCTGAGGGCCGAGCTACTGGCCGAGTTAGTGAAGGTCAAAGAAGAAAACTTGAAATTAAAGAAAGTGATAGCGAGGATGAAGGAGGAAGACACGAGACAAGGAAAGCCCGTGTCTGACAAAAAACTCAGGAGAATGGATGATTGTGAGGAGAGAAACGACCAAACTGGTGTTGAAAAAAGACACCAAGGAAACGACAACAGCTAACTGTAAAAACACTTCTAGTCCTTTTATAGACGAATTGGATGTTAGCATAGTTAGGGACAGGGCTGACAAGGAAGGCATGAAAACCTTAATTGTTGGCGAATCCCAGGTACTGTACGTGGATAGAGCTTTTGTGGTTGTAATAAAAATAGGATGAGGGTGTGTTTGCCAGGAGCTGGGGTGGGGGATATAGTTGACAGGTTGGACAATATCTTGTCTGGTAATGGGAACAAACTCATTATCTGCCTCAGTTCAGGAGGCAATGGTTTTGGCCGGTGTAGGAGTGAGGAGCTTCTTGATAAATTCAAGACAGCTATAGAACATATTAGGGTGAAGGAGAGTAGGCAATGAATGGTTGTCAGGGGCAGTTGGTGTTAACAGCCGTCTTGATAGATATTGCAAGTCAATATCAGTCTCATTCATTGATAACTGGGACAACTTTTACGGTAGAAGGGACCTTTATACTAGGGATGGGGTGCATCTGTCTAGGGATAGGGTGGCAACCCTGGATGGCTTTCTCGAGAGGCCAGTTCAAAATATGTAAAAATCTTTAAACTGCTAGAGGAACATATGGGCGCGGATGTGGAAGGGACGCAGTGGGAGCGGGTAAACAAGTGAAAGGTTACAGGGAAATAGTGCTAGGAATGATGAAAAATTAAATTTGACAGGGAGTTAAATCCTAAATGCATCAAAGGGAGGACTCAGATCACAACTAACTTAAATGTCTACTACACAAACAGTAGAAGTATGAGAAACAAAATGGATGAAATCAGGGCGTTGTTATATATCGAAAAAATCGATAAAATAGCATTCACAGAAACAAAGATAAACTTCGACTCACATGAGTTACCTGCCAAATAAAAAATTGCAGGTTACAAATTATTCCATACCAATAGGCAGATTAGGAAAGGAGAGGGAGTAGCAATCTATGTCAGGGATAATCTGAAGTTTGAAATAAAAAAGAAAATACTGAACTTAATACAGAAACAATTTGGATAGAATTAACCGATGGCAGGAAAAAACTAATCGCAGAAGTAATATATAGACCTCCTAATCTTGATAGAGTTAATGAGCGACTTATTTGGGATGAAATAAGAACATAAGAACATAAGAAAATAAGTATTCTGCAATAGGACGGTTGGCGTGTGCAAAGTAGGTAATATCCAGAGTTACTACCACTCTCTATCATCCATAAATCTATCCAGCCTCCTTTTAAAGCTTTCCAGCGTTCCAGCACTTACTACAAAGTTGCTAAGCTTGTTCCACTCGTCCACCACCCTATTTGTGAACCAGTTCCTACCTATCTCTCTCCTAGACCTAAACTTATCCAACTTAAATCCGTTGCTACGAGTCCTATCCTGCTCGGATATTATAAGAAATTTATGTCTTCTTTTAATGCATGACAGTCCATCACATTTATTATTTTTATATAGATAACTGGCACCCAATCTCCATCAGCATTTCTTTGAAAGCCATACATTTCTGGATTGGGGATCTCTTGGTTACCAATTGAAAATTGAGCTAAATTTATTACTTGTGCTTGAGCTCCCAAGCAGTGTTGCTTAAAGGCGGATGAGGTTGGATGCATTTTCTCACTGCCTTTCTCTTGAACAAACCAGTTCCACAGCAACTTGCCAAACACTTTGCACTACCTGATCATCATTACCGTTCTTACCATAGTAAACTAGAATGATAAACCTCTCCAAGGAGCTCATAACAGACTCACTGAGAGGCTCTGATGTCTTGAGAGCCTCAGAAGCAGATATTTGACTATCGTTCATGTGATTATACAAGAGATTAAACCACGTCTCCTTTGATATTCCAGCAAATTTCCCAGTGGTATCTGTTCCTGTTAATTAATGTATGAAAGGCAAATATACACTCACTAAGTTGAGGCCCTAGAGTTTGTACAAGTGCTTTGATGCTAAAGGTACAATTTTTCATGTTGATCCAAGTATCTGGAGGGAGGGTGTGGTGATGACCTAGAAGTAGGAGCAAAACATCTGTGTCAAAACTATGAAATATCATCCATATCTTCTTTGGATATTTTAATAGGTACAATGAATCACTTTCCTCTCTGACATACTCATATACATTGACAGCTCCATAGATCATCAGAGTATTCGCCTCATTGTGGTTGCTTTTCAACGTATGTGTCTTAATGTTGTGCCTGTTTGAAGCAGCTTGGCCATGAGAGTGCACTATAAGCGGCTCCTCAACATACTCAATGACTTGAATCAATTATAGCAGATAGCATCCGATCGCATTTGGAGAAAAGCAAATTAATCTACGACTCTCAACATGGGTTTACAAAGGGAAAATCTTGTCTAACAAATCTGCTGACGTTTTTTAGGAAAGTCTTCGAGGTAGTAGATAATGACGAGGGGAAGACTTTAGCAAAGCATTTGACAGAGTACCGCATCAGAGGCTTCTGAGAAAAATTAAGGCTCATGGTATCGATGGATAAAATCATGGCTCACCGATAGAACGCAGAGGGTCAGCGTAGATGGTGTTAAATCTGAGTGGGACCGTGTAACCAGTGGGGTTCCCCAGGGGTCAGTACTAGGCCCACTTTTGTTCATAATCTACATAAACGATCTAGATACTGGGATCAGCAGTGACATAAGCAAGTTTGCGGATGACACCAAAATAGGGCGGCAGATTAATTCATAGCAGGATGCAAATGCATTACAGGAGGATCTAAATAAGCTGCAGGGGTGGTCTGAAAAATGGCAAATGAAATTCAACACCAGCAGGTGCAGCGTACTAGATATTGGAAGAACAAATACTGTCAATGTATACAGCCTTAACAACATCAACCTAGAGAAGTCGACTTGTGAAAGAGACCTAGGGGTACTTGTAAGCCCGGACCTACGGCCTAGAAAACAGTGCGTTAATGTTCGAAATAAGGCAAACAGAGTATTGGGTTTTATATCTAGAAGTGTAAGTAATAAGAGTGCAGAGGTCTTATTGCAACTATATCTTGCGCTAGTCAGGCCGCACCTCGATTATGCGGTTCAGTTCTGGTGCCCTTATTATAGAATGGATATCAATTCACTAGAAAGACGAAGGGTGCGGGGAGATATGATAGAAGTATTTAAGTGGGTGAAAGGAATCAATAAAGGGGATATATATAAAGTTCTTATAATATCCGAGCAGGATAGGACTCGGAGCAACGATTTTAAATTGGATAAGTTTAGGTTTAGAAGGGAGATAGGAAGGAACTGGTTCACAAATAGGGTGGTGGACGAGTGGAACAAGCTTAGCAAGTTTGTAGTAAGTGCTGGAACGCTGGAAAGTTTCAAAAGGAGGCTGGATAGATTCACGGATGATAGAGAGTGGTAGTAACTCTCGACAGGAGTTGCCATGCACAGGCCAACCGGCCTATTGCAGACTCCTTACTTTCTTATGTTCTTATGTTCTTATGCACTGTGTCAGTGCATGCTTGATGTCGTGGTGGGCAAGCAGTTTCTTAAGGGATACTCTTTCAGGCTTGCATTATCTTGGACATCATACCTGATTGCCTGCATGAGATCATTTATTTTTTTGTGCATGGAATGCTTTAGAGAATCAACACCTATGTAAGTGTCAAAAGCAATTATTGCTTAATCGCAAGAAGTCATGGTCTTCCTAACTGTAGCCACATAGGCTCTTGCCAAATATTTGAATGTATCACATATCTGAATCTTTCTTGAGTTTCCGTAAAATAACCATGCCATTAATGATACAGACTGATATAAGCTGTGATTCAAATTTCAAATCATCTGATTCATCCTGATTTCCAACAACTTCTTCCATACAATGGATCAGCTGTCAGTAGGAGGTATCAAGGTTCAATCTGGTTGAAACATTGACGGAGGATAAACAGTGAGATCATAATTTTTTATTCATTCATGTAGATCCAGTTGTCTTTGAGACTGCTGTTTTGAGCAATCATTGAATTGATCAGAATAGTTGGTAATGTTGTGTTTCAATTTAGGCCAGAAATAGGTTTGACTTTGTACATTTGAATAAACAGTCACACTTTTCTTCCAATTTCTCGCTTCCTCTCCCCTCCGGAACACACACATACACATACACACACACACAAACACTCAGCTTACATCCCAATCATTTTGGCATAAGCAACAATTATTAATATTGATAATCCAGCTAATACTAGAAGTGAGCATGGCCGTTTCTGACTTCCAGCGGCCAATGACAAAAGTGGGCGTGCCCGTTCTTGACTTCCAACAACCTTGTAAGCCGACACTAAGGATTCTAATCGATTCTCGTCCCACGAAACCCCTATTTTCATAACCAACTTGTTATATTAGTAAAAAGTAAGATTTTTAGATTTTGGGCCAAATTCGAAAATGGTCGTGGCCATTGTGACCATCAGCAGACCATGTGAATTTGCCGCCATACGGATCCTTAATAGGGATGGTATGAAGTATACAAAGAACAGCGCCGCCTTTTGTTCATTAAATGACATCGACAGTCGAAAATCCTATCTAAGGACATAGACTGTATATTATCCTGGCGATCATATTGGATAAATCCAATATGGTCACCACCCGTACAATAACTTTTGAACCAAATGTGGTAATGTCACAAGTAATGCCTCTTTTAGGGGTTCATGAGGACGAGGAATCCAATTATGACCTACTTTTAAGATTCAAGGTCAAGATTACATTTCAAGGTCAAGGTAATTTTTGGCCTTAACCTTGATATTGGGCACATCTTGATGATCTAGGTATCTGAACGGTGTGTTACCAGAGTTTTACGACGATTGATGATATTTTAGGACATCTTAGATCTGTAGTATTCATTGCGCAGCTCGGGAGCCTTTGGCGGATCGCAAGTACTAAATTTGCTGCTCCTGATGAAAATATATAGTACTGTAGTTTTCAGGATATCAAAGACAGTGCTTAATGATTTTCGTGGAAAATATTTATCTTCGTTACGTGACAGCGAGGTAAGACGAAGCCACAGTTAGCAGATATATTTAACACGAATTAATTATATTTCCGTTAACTTAAGCATATCTCTCTCTCTCTCTCTCCCTCTCTCTCTCTCTCACCTTCACGAATCCAATCGAGCGATTGTCAGGACTCGCTGTACGGAATGGGACAGGATGGTTAGAGAAACGCTCGGGCCTCAGCGCTCATGCCACTAGTACTGCAGTTGTGAAGTAGCAGAGGAATAGGCGTATTACATTGCTCATTTAGAATTTTATGAGTGTTTATTTGACTGCTTTCCAAGCTTGAGGGCTGTTCGTTGAAGCAATATCTGTAGCTGTCTGCCTCATGCTGAATCAAGCTTAATAATGGATCGATTTGTTATCAAACAAAAGCGCACTAATAACGAGCAACTATCTCCGGCCTGGGCAGTGGATGGAAGAGAAACGACTGGTCAACAGATAAGCGTAAGTGAGGGACAGGCCTCCAGAAAGGGAAAAACACGAACAATGCAAGATGATCACAGAGAATTTCAAGAAAAATGGACAGATGATTTTTTCTATGTGCTTCGGGGTACCAATCCACTTTGTTTAATTTCCCAAAAGTGTCCTCTGGTTTTAAACGCAGTAAATTAGAACGCCATTTCAGAATCACTCATGTGAACTTCGATCATTTGTACTCGCCTGGAAGTGACCTGAGTAAAAAAAAATCACACATCTTACTACTCTGATCACAGGACAGCAAACTCATTAACCGCTCTACCTCTACCAGTGAAAGTTTGACAGAAACAACATTTGAGATTGAATGGATGTTGGCTAGGCATGAAAAGGCTTTAACCGATGCTAAGGTAGTCAAAGAGTGCTTTTTAGCTTCAGCAGAGATAGTGTACGCTGACTTCAACAACGTGGATGCAATCCTAAAGCAAATAAGAGGACAACAGCTATCAGACACAACCAGATGTGTGTGATGTTGCTCAGTTATGTATATGGGTCCGGTTTCCAAAAGATGACTTATTTCGAGAAGAATAGCTGTGTTTATTACCATTACAAGAGGAAAGGATATTTTGGCTTCACTTATTGTTGTTGTTTTCTTAAAGGGTAACCTGAACTGACTTATTGGCCTGATGATGAGTAGAGATGAGATTCCCAGATTTTCTATTTTTCATTGTATCATACATGAGGAAGCTCTATTAGCAAGACTAAAAAACTGTGAGTTGCAAAATGTGATGCAGCTGGTTGTGCGGGTGGTCAATTTCATTACATCACGGGCACTGAATCACCGCCAGTTTCGTGAACTACTTATGGTGACTTGGTGATGCACAGCAAAATGCGATGGTTTTCTCGTAGAAGAGTGCTTGGGCGATTTTTTAGTCTCCTCCCTCAAATTCATGAGTTTCTTGAAAGCAAAGGAAGAAATGAGTCAGATTTGGAAAATAAGAAGTGGACAATGAAACTGTCTGTTCTGACTAATATTACTTGCCACCTAAATACAGTGAATCTCCAGCCTCAGAAAAAAATAAACACCCTGGTAACATGTTGCGTGTTGTAGTGACCCGCGGTCAAAACAAAATCACAACAATTTGTTCACTTTCCAAATCTTAAGAAAGTCATCAGAAATGACCCAGAACATTCGCAATATTTCAGCTATGAAATATTTGAGAAAATATTGGGAGTTGAAGGAAGAATTTGAGTCAAGATTCGAGGATGTAATTAAGTACAAAGAGCTTTTCAATTTTATCAAGAACCCCTTTCTTGTACCCGTGTCATCCTTGACCCCCGTTATCACAAATCTCTGTCCTGACTGTGCTGCAGTGGGATGTGAGATCATTGAGCTGCAGACAAATGACATCCTGAAAGCTGAAGTTACAACAGGTGTCTACCACTTTTGGAACATGGTTCCTGACACATACTACCCTGCTTCGAAAAAGTGTGTGTAAGAAATGAAGTCTTTCTTTGTCAGTACAAATACATGTGAAATGACATTTTCAATAATGAACATAATGAAGCGAAAGCAAAGGAACAGATTGACCAATGACAATCTGGATTGTCTTACATGGATTACAGTGACAAACTACAAGTATTGCATGAGGATAGTTAAACAACAGCTGGCACACTTCCGTTCACCACAATATTAGGTAAAATTTTCTTTAATAGTAAGTTTATGCATTATTATTTTTAAAGAATACAATAGGTGAGGAAAGAATGAAATTAAATATAAGTAATCTATATATATATATATATATATAAAACAAAGAAGTATGTCTGTGTGTTTGTTTGTTTGTGTGTTTGTGTGTATGTGTGTCCGCACAAGAAGCTCGGAAACTACTTTACCCATCTGTAGCGATGATGGATGGTGTTATATGTAGTGATGATGATGGGTGGTGTTATATGTAGTGATGATGATGGATGGTGTTATATGTAGTGATGATGGGTGGTGTTATATGTTGTGATGATGGATGGTGTTATATGTAGTGATGATGGGTGGTGTTATATGTAGTGATGATGGATGGTGTTATATGTAGTGATGATGGATGGTGTTATATGTAGTGATGATGGATGGTGTTATATGTAGTGATGATGGATGGTATTATATGTAGTGATGGATGTGTTTATGTAGTGATGATGGATGATGTTATATGTAGTGATGATGGATGGTGTAGTGTATGTATATGTAGTGATGATGGATGGTGTTATATGTAGTGATGATGGGTGGTGTTATATGTAGTGATGATGGATGGTGTTATATGTAGTGATGATGGATGATGTTATATGTAGTGATGATGGATGGTGTTATATGTTGTGATGATGGATGGTATTATATGTAGTGATGATGGGTGGTGTTATATGTAGTGATGATGGATGGTGTTATATGTAGTCATGATGGATGGTGCTATATGTAGTGATGATGGATGATGTTATATGTAGTGATGATAGGTGGTGTTATATGTAGTGATGATGGATTGTGTTATATGTAGTAATGATGGATGGTGTTATATGTAGTGATGATGGGTGGTGTTAAATGTAGTGATGATGGATGGTGTTATATGTAGTGATGATGGATGGTGTTATATGTAGTGATGATGGATGGTGTTATATGTAGTGATGATTAGACAATAAAATAATAACAGTTTAATGCTAAAAAAATATATACTTTGCTGTACCGTTGTAGTAAAAACCATGGTGGAACTTACATACACCGTTAATGAACTATTGATGGAAGAAGTTTTGGGGACTGAACAGTGAGACAATGTGGAGCCTCCCGGAGGGTGGCGTCCTACCGTGGCCTAGCGGATGAGCCGCCCGGAGCGAACAGCGGACAGTCGGTCACAGGAAGCAGATCAGGAAAGGGAATCCCGTCTTAATGCTCAGAGAGAGCGAACAGCGGACAGTCGGTCACAGGAAACAGATCAGGAAAGGGAATCCCGTCTTAATGCTGACAGATAGCAAACAGCAGAAAGGCCTTCTCTAGAAAATTATCAAGCGCATGAAATTCGTTTGAATGCTAATACACAGAGAGCTGCGGGATCCAGAATTCTAAGAAGGAATACACAGTGCCATCCACTTGCAAGAGCAGCATTTAACTATGACAATGAGATAGAATATGAAAAGTATCCCTCTGTTGTCATTGGCAACATGGATAAGAAATATGAACACTGCAGTGCAAAGAAGTATAAAGGAGAATCTGCTGAACTGTGCTGCTCTCATGGGAAAATACGACTGCCAAATTTGGAAAAACCACCACAACCATTGGAGACTCTCATGCTGAGAACAACACCAGAGTCAAAACACTTCTTGGAAAATATACTGAAGTACAATTCATGCTTCCAGATGACATCCTTTGGAGCTACCAGAGTAGTTCGTGAGCACGGATACATACCAACATTCAAAGTCCAGGGTCAAGTCTATCACAAAGCAGGATCCCTCTTACCACTGAAAGATGAGCAGGCAAAGTTCCTCTAAATCTACTTCATGGGAGATCATGAAAAGCAGAATACTATCAGGTGTGGCAATATTCAAGGTGTCAGACATGACATTGCCCTATCTATCCAAGAAATGCTGCATGGAAAACATGCCTTCTGATGAGTACAAAGTCAGGATCAAATCAGACACGACCCCTAAGGGAGAACATGAAAGAAGCTTCAATGCTCCTGTAGTTGATGAAGTAGCCATCCTGATTGTCGGTCAAGAGTTTGAGAAACGAGACATCATACTCAAAATGAGAGACGAGTCGCACACAAGAAGAACATGATGCCACATGTACTGGAAGCTACAATACTGACAGGAAAAGCTAAAGGAGAGGACGTGTTTATACCAAGGATACCTCTCATCACCACTGACCTGCCATTTGAGTTCAAGCGACTTCAGTTCCCGGTTAAAGTGAGCTTTGCCATGACCATCTACAAAAGCCAGGGACAGTCCCTAAAGATGGTTGGCCTAAACTTGGTGTTTCCTTCCTTCTCTCATGGACAGTTTTATGTTGGATGCTCCAGAGTGGGAACTGACAAAAATCTGTACATACTTGCTGCTAATGGCAAAACCAAAAATGTGGTCAACCTTAATGCACTACAGTGAGACAATGTGGAGCGTCCCGGAAGGTGGCGTCCTACCGTGGCCTAGCAAAAGAGCGATTCCGCTAGTTTATAATAATTAGCAGTAAATATGGCTCTCTCAAGGAATGTTCTTTTGCCAAAGTGGCTCTCCTAAAATCAGTGAATAACACTGTCTTATATCAAGGTCAGGTCAGCAGGGTAAAGGTCTTTTCCAGGACCACCGGCGACCATTTTCAAAAGTTAACCTTATAATCCTTTCAACTTAGAGCCTTGTATGACACCACCTTGTATAAAAGTGAACGATTCATTAAGCCCCTTACTAAACAGTACAGGTGATAAATATACACTTCAATTAAAATCAAATTGATTCCAGAGATCAATAGAATCAAATTGAATGAAATAACTAGATCAAAATCTGATGATAGTTATATAATCTATATATATATATATATATATATATATATATATATATATATATATATATATATATATATATATATATATATATATATATATATATATATATATATATATATATATATATATATATATAACAACGAAGTATGTCTATGTGTTTGTGTCTGTAGTGATGATGGATGATGATGTTATATGTAGTGATGGTTGATGATGATGTTATATGTAGTGATGATGGATGATGATGTTATATGTAGTGATGGTTGATGATGATGTTATATGTAGTGATGATGGATGATGATGTTATATGTAGTGATGATGGATGATGTTATATGTAGTGATGATGGATGGTGTTAAATGTAGTGATATTGGATGATGTTATATATAGTGATGATGGATGATGTTATATGTAGTGATGATGGATGGTGTTATATGTAGTGATATTGGATGATGTTATATATAGTGATGATGGATGGTGTTATATGTAGTGATGATGGATGGTGTTATATGTAGTGATATTGGATGATGTTATATGTAGTGATGATGGATGGTGTTATATGTAGTGATGATGGATGGTGTTATATGTAGTGATGATGGATGGTGTTATATGTAGTGATGATGGATGATGTTATATGTAGTGATGATGGATGGTGTTATAAGTAGTGATGATGGATGATGTTATATGTAGTGATGATGGATGGTGTTGTATGTAGTGATGATGGATGATGTTATATGTAGTGATGATGGATGATGTTATATGTAGTGATATTGGATGATGTTATATATAGTGATGATGGATGGTGTTATATGTAGTGATGATGGATGATGTTATATGTAGTGATGATGGATGATGTTATATGTAGTGATGATGGGTGGTGTTATATGTAGTGATGGTGGATGGTGTTATATGCAGTGATGGTGGATGGTGTTATATGTAGTGATGATGCATGTTGTTATATGTAGTGGTGATGGTCTACCCAAACATTATCCACCGCTACAAGGATCACAAGTGGCTGCGTGAACGCGCAATTCTGGCACTAAAGCATGAAACAGTGGCTGAAATCAACATGACTCTACTCAGACAGCTTCCAGGCAGTGAGACCTCATTCAAGTCTGTTGATACAGTAATCGACCAGGACCAAGCAGTCCAGTACCCTGCAGAATTCCTTAATTCTTTGGAGCCCACTGGAATGCCTCCTCACCACCTCACTCTCAAGATTGGAACTCCTATAATGCTCTTAAGAAATCTTCAACCACCAATCCTCTGCAATGGCACAAGACTGGTGGTGAAGAACATGATGCCACATGTACTGGAAGCCACAATACTGACAGGAAAAGCTAAAGGAGAGGACGTTTTTATACCAAGGATACCTCTTATCACCACTGACCTGCCATTTGAGTTCAAGCAACTTCAGTTCCCGGTTAAAGTGAGCTTTGCCATGACCATCTACAAAAGCCAGGGACAGTCCCTAAAGATGGTTGGCCTAAACCTGGTGATTCCTTGCTTTTCTCATGGACAGTTCTATGTTGGATGCTCCAGAGTGGGAACTGGCAAAAATCTGTTCATACTTGCTGCTAATGGTAAAACCAAAAATGTGGTCTACCTTAATGCACTACAGTGAGACAATGTGGACCCTCCCGGAGGGTGGCGTCCTACCGTGGCCTAGCGAAAGAGCCGCCCTGAGGGCGGCGATTCGGCTAGTACAAAATAAAACGTCTGAATATTACTGTAAGGGCGGTAACGAGCAAGATGGTTGTCCGCCGCTCGTTTGCTGGTTCGCGACCCCAGCTTGGGGGGTAGATGGAGGTGAGAACGTGACTGCTGCCTTGACACACACCAGACACTACCCAGCCATCAGTACAGCTACACTACCCCGCTGTTCGTTCAAATTCTGGTTGTGATGTCATCATAGGTCCTGGACTCGTGGGCTGTTTCCCCAGACCTTCACAAGTCGACTGTCAATCTCCGGACACCTACCCCAACGACTCCCACGGCTGCCACGTCATCGCCAGTTCCTCCCCCCCCCCCAGAGAGGATCCCTGCTTTACGGAACCTTCCACCGGGCCGCCGCCAAAGGAAATATTCTCTATATTGTTTGATTCTCATAATTGTTTGACTCCATTAATTGTTGACTCCAGTAATTGTTTGACTCCTGTTAATTGTTTGACTCCCGTTAATTATTTGATTCCCTTAATTGTTGACTCCATTAATTGTTTGATTCTCATAATTGTTTGACTCCCGTAATTGTTATTTGATATTTGTGTGAGTGGTGTCAGAGTTTTGTATTATTTTCATAGCAAAGAGATGTCAATCTCGAAAGGTTGTTTGTTATCCCTCAGGAAACCATGGTTCTTGACTTTCCTCTTATAAGATCCTGATTAGGCTGGCAAGGGATATCTATCCCTAAGTCCCAGGCTTTTACAATTACAATCGATCAAAGAACAACCAATCCCAAAAATTAAATTCATCAATGAACATCATCATTGTTTATGCAGCTTCCCTCACACCCGCAAAGTGCTTTGCAGTGAAGGCCTTTCTTGCTGCACTTGCAGTTCCCTCGGCATGCTTTCAGACAGCCGCAGCAGAGGAATATGAAACAGGCCTTGCTGGCATCTGCGAGTAGGTCCAGACGGGAATCCAATGCTTCTTCTCATCCAACTCCCATCCCCGCTTGTCAAATTCAAGAACCTCCTGGTCACGAAATACAGTCTGTTTCCAGATGAAACATGCCTGGAGAATAGACCTCTTGACATGCAAAAATAGGACAGCCTGAATTGGAAGGATTGACTCAAGAGAGTGCAAGCCATGTGAGAAGACCTATCGCCTCGCCTCCCTGACTGTTGCAGCGCTTCAGCTCTTGCTGTACATCCTTACATGGAACCGCTCAAGCCGCTTCATGTGGATCGATTCGAAAGTGAAGGACTCAGGGTCATCTGAAAGAGCAAGCAGCGTCTCTGTCAACTCAAGCATGTTGTTCCACGTACCTCAAGCAGTCTTCTTTCCGTAATCAAGGAGCTGAGAAGTTGTATCACAACCAGTGAGTGCATGGAAGAGGGGAGGTACAAGTGAGTTTAAAGGGCCCAACTGAAACTGAAAATCATGGACTGGGATAACTCTGTAGTTCTTGTCACTCCCCAAGCCAATCCAGTGCTCTGAAAGGCCAAGTTGCCCAAAGAAGGGGATGGGAAGCACGACAACATCACTATCCACAGTTCGTATATACAGTATGCTCTCTCGTGCCTCTGGCGAGAAGCGTAAGCCAGATGTAGAATGATTCATGAACCAGCTTCTCTGTGATTGCAGGGCTGAAGGTCAGACACGCCGCACTGCTTGTTGGACAGTAGTGTCTCAGACTTGGTTGTGAGGATGAGAATAGCATCCAATTTGGTCTCAGCAAGTTTTTGACTGGTGAAGGAGAAGAGTTCCTTCTTGTTATCTGTATTGCTCAGATACTTTTGCTAGTCTCGCTTTGGGATGAGGGTGCTGCCGTCAGGACCAACGCGTGTGCATGGACCTGATCTGCAGCGAAGTTGAGTCTGAGCTTTCAGGATTTTCTCTGGGTAAGTGTCCCAAACCGCAACAACAGTTTCAGTGAGTTCTTGAATGTGGCTGATCGTATCGGCCTCACCATGTGAACCACAGCCGTCATGTCCAATATGTGGACTGTCACATTAGAGGCAGCAGCACATGAGGTTGCAGGGACACCCAGGTATTTCAAGATGTCAGACTTGATGCCTGATCTGAGCATGCCGTGGTCAGCGAGAGAAGGAAGCTCACGTTGATTTTCGAACCTGAAGAATTCGTTCATATCAGCGTCAGTGCGAGACTGAAGTGACAGGATAGGTGAGTGACCAGTGCAACATTCTTCTTCAGGATCTCTGCTTTCTCGAAATTCTTTGACCTGATGTCAAGACGATTCTTGAGAGTATACATGGCATTACGAAAGATGGTGTCAAAGAGTGCAACAACCATCTTATCTAGCCTGATTTTCACAGAAATCATCGTGAAGGGCCTGTCCCACTATATGAATCTGACTCAGTGATAAGGCCACTTCGTGCCCCATGACATCACGAGTGTCATATATCAGGGAATATATTTAATATTTATCAAGATGTGCCCGATATCAAAGTGGTTAAGACCAAAATTTACCTTTACCTTGACCTTGACACGTGACCTTGACTTTGAATCTTAAAAGTATAGTCATAATTGGAATCCTCGTCCTCATAAACCTCAAAAAAGAGGCATTACTTGTTGCTACAACTTAAGGTTCACAACCGTCAGCTGAGTCACTCACTTCTCTACAAAAACTGCCAGCGTCGTTTTCTTGCTTTTCTCTGGCAGTTGTTTTCTATGATTCGATCTCTTGCTCTTTCTCTACCGATGGTGGTGTTCTAGGGGGTTTTGTTCTTTCACCTACTCTCATCCTTCTTTTCATTGATGATTAACTTCCCACTACTTCATTTCTATTCATTCCTATGCTGATGATTCTAATTTTCACTCTTGTCATGTTATCTTCCCCTAACTCTCAAACTAGATCGGTTTCTTGACCTGATGTCGTTTCTTCTATCAATGCGGATTTGTGCAGCATCTCCGAATGGTGAGGTAGAAATCTGGTAAAATTCAATAGTAAGAAAGCACAGTATTTACCAATTACACTTCCAAAATTGAAAATCTCCCACCAATCACATTTCAGGACGCAACTGTTTGCCAAATTCTAAAATAGATATGCTAGCCTTTATTATTTCCTCAAATATGTCATGAAAGCCACACATCTACAACATAACTAAAGCTGCCTCCCGAAAGCTGGGATATTGGTCAGATGCAGTAGCTACTTCACTCCTGAGTAGTTGCTTCAAGTTTATAAGGGATTCGTTCGTCTTAACCTGGAGTACTGCTCTTACATATGTAGTGGTTCTTCTTCTGTCCTATTGATAGATAGGGTGGAAACAAAGGCATTTCGTCTTATTAACAACTATCCACCATTAGTCAATAGAGTAATCTCTCTCCCTTTCTCTTTACCGCAATGATGCTTCGCTCTTTCTCTTTTACAGGTACTTTAACGAGCAATGTTCGGTGAAATTAGCATCCTGTGTACCACCTTTCTGTGCGAATGTCGGTCACACTAGAATAACCCGTTGTAGTAGTTCCCTCTTTCCTCACACAGCTAAACTCTGGAATGCTCTGCCTTATTCTGTGTTTCCATTCTCTTACAATCTGTCTCGCCTCAAAAAGCTGGTTTTCCGGCATCTTCCTGGTGTAAATTAACATAATCTTTTTTTTCTCTAATATATACTTTTTTTCGCCCCCAGACCCCGTTGTGGGTTGATGACTTGTGTCCACTAAAACATGAAAATATTATATTAAGTGAATGTGTTAGATGTACGACTTTCTTGGCTTGAGGATATAAAAAATAAATAAAACTGCATTTTTTTAATAAAATGAAGGAAAAATATTACATATTGCAATAAAGTTTTGTCATTTAAACATAATGCACTTGTTGATTCTTTATTTGTGAACCCTAAATAATCTCCCTACACTAAAAGCTATATCAGTGGGAACCTAATGTTTTGCCTAAATGTAGGCTAATGTTACAGAAAGACGTACTGTATAAAAGGTAACATTAAGACTAAGGGTCATAGCGAAATGTCAATTTTACATGCGGCAAACTGGAGAGACCATTCATGCTGCCTGACTGCATTCCTGAGCGATGTTCTCATAATCTCTATATTATTTGTGTATTTCCTACATTCTGTTTGAAGAATATCTAAATTATTGTAAATTCATGAGTTAGATAAAAGCATATTGAAGAGAATTGCATAGAAAAAATCTAGATAAAGATATACCGTATTTCATACAATTCAGGGAGTTTAAGTGGAATGATTACTTTTTAAGGTGGCAATAACTTCGCCCAAAATTTCATATTGCGTTCGTATCCTTTTGTCCTTATATTACCCTATGACAATAACATTATATAATCCGTCCTCAGTGGCCAAATTCCCATTTTACCAGCCAATCATTTTCCTCCGTAAAGCAGACGGTCCTGGTAAAACGGTATTACGTAAATCGTATATTTTACTGTGTTTTTTTTTTGGGGGATGAGCTACTGTGCGTAGCTTTCTTAGCTTATCTGTATATTATCGTTCCTTTATCAAGAACTATGCAACATTAGCATCGCCTCTAACGAGGTTGCTCAAAAAAGATGCAATGTTTATATGGGACGCTGAACACGAAGATAGTTTTACGGTATTGAAGATAGCGCTTACCAATGCCCCGGTTCTAGCATTACCAGACTACACTCAACCTTTCACTCTCTGTACTGACGCTTCCGGAATTGGAGTCGAAGCCGTACGCATGCAAGAGGATACGCGTAGGAAGTTTAGAGTGATAGCGTTTGCAAGTCGCAAACTAATTGATGCTGAAACACGTTATTCGGTGACGCATTTAGAAACGCATTTGGTCTTTTTCCATATTTGGTTATGGCGTTTGGCTTTTCTAATGCTCCGGCCACATTCCAGAGGGCCATCAACTTCCTAATTCAGGACCTAGGTGGGACGTTCGCCTACCTGGATGACCTGGTGGTGGTGTCGGACAGCTGGGACGAACATCTGGTGCGTTTGGAGATACTGTTTGCACGACTACAAGAGACTGGATTCACCATAAACCTGGCTAAATCTGCTTTTGGTCGGGCCTCAGTGACTTACCTGGGACATATCGTTGGGCATGGTATGGTGAGACCCAAGGACGCAAACGTTAAAGCCATCTTGTCCTTCCCCACTCCAAGGACGAGGAAGGAACTCATGCGCTTCCTGGGGATGTGCGGCTACTACCGTCGGTTCTGCAGTAACTTCTCCAGCGTGGCCGGACCCCTCACAGACCTTACCAGTTCTGCGGTCCCTTACATCTGGAACCAGAGGTGCGACCAGTCTTTCCACCGCCTCAAAGCCTTCCTTGCCTCCAAGCCTGTAGTCCACCCCCCTGACTACACCTTGCCCTTCCATCTGCAAATCGACGCTAGCTGTGTCGTAATGGGGGCTGTGCTCCTACAACCCGACCCAACCACTGATGTCCTTCACCCTGTAGCATACTACTCCGCCAAGTTGAAAAAACATCAGACCAACTACTCGACCATAGAGAAGGAGGCCCTGGCTCTGGTGTTGGCAATAAAGAAGTTTGAATGTTACCTCCAGTCTTGCCCACAAACAACCCTAGTCTTCACCGACCATAACCCACTCACGTTCATCCAAACCAACAGGACCTCCAACCAGCGAATCCTCCGCTGGGCTCTCCTCACTCAGCCCTATAATCTACAAGTCCGGCACATAAAGGGGGTGGACAACATGATTGCGGACTCCTTATCCCGAGCTCCAGTGGAAATGCAGCAGCTACTCTCCAGACGCACCAGGTGATCACCTCCTTCGCGCCCGCGCTACGGAGGTCTTTGGAGGGGGGGGTGTGTTACGAACCCCTCCACCAATTGTCATGATCTACCTACCCAGCACTACGAACCACGCCATCTATTGTCCTGGTCTACCTACCCAGCACCACGAGCAACGCCATCTAGGGACGGGACACGAGTATGACTCGTCTTAGTTACCACTCCTGGGTTTCCCTTCTCCATATCCTGGTTGTTGCGTCACTTCCTCCAAGTCTTCTTTGTCAGCTCGAGTTCGAGGAGAGAGCACTACACTCTGGGAAGTGACCACAGGATCATCTATCCTCTAAACCTACGGCACAGTGACTACCTACCGTCTTCTACAATACTCAGCCTTGCTCGTCAGCCATCTCAGCTCTTCACTTAAGTATTTGTAATCTTGTATTGCCTCTCCCACCTCCACCTTGCTTCACGATTGTTTTATGTTGTATTAATATGTATATACTGTTAATGTTTAGGTTAAGTTTGGTTAAGGGTAATTTATAGGAAGCTGATTATTTTGTTAAGGAATTTATGGTACTTTATTATACGCAACAAAAACTCGCATCCTTTGTCTTCCCTTTTATAGTCCGATTGTCTTTGTTTTTTTTTTTGTTGCCTGTTGGGATCTGGGTAGACTTTTAACTATATTCTAAATCCCCAACTCGTAACAAAATGAAGCAAAAAATCCGATCAGCAACCTGGTACTTGGTCACAATTCTTGTGATGCCATATGGCAGCAGGGTCTACCATTAGACAACACATTATGCTTCCAATATCTTCCCAGGCGGTAGTGCCTCCCTGTTTGATAGCTGCCTACTTCCTACTACCTGTAATAGCTTACTGCTATTGTTATTATATCTTCAGTGTAATCTAAATAAAGGACCGTATATAGTGGAAAACTGCACTTTATTAGAATCCCGTTGAAAATTATGACATATTAAACAACATCTGAATATATCTGAAATATAATGCCATGCCCACAATGGAATGACAATTGGCAATAAATAAACGAGTCGCATGCCAGTGTTATCATTGATTATTATAGACCTATTTTATTGTAGCAATGATTTATAATATTTAACTTTGGTATTGTATTTTAATTAATATATGAGTAATCCAAGATATAGGAATTACTTATTATAAGATTCTCTTCTCTCGTTATTAATCATACTAATAACTCTTGGCTACAAGAGTGGTACACGAGTCTTGAAGCTTGGCAAACTCCTTGGGAGTCACAGTCAGCGGCTGCAATTTCGGCAGAACCAGGGGATGCAGGCGCTTCACCTTCGCCGACCGTGTCTCCACAGCTAGGATCTTTGCTGGAGGGGAGGTGGCATGCGAGGGTGGCGCGCTCACGGCGACTTACAACAACACCGGAACGAATGTTAAACCTCAGAAACCAAAGGTCAGAGACTATCCTGGCAAGGTCGCCACTCCCTGGGTTTGTCGGCACACAATTTCCACAGAGACGCTTTCAGGGGCCCTTGCATTCTCTCAATTCGTCCATTACCACTAGGGTGAAAAGGGGTGGTAAATAAAGGCTTAACTCCTAGCAACTTGTGAAGCTCCGCCATCAACTGAGAGGTAAACTGAGTCCCCATATCTGACAGAATTTCCCGTGGTATGCCTACGCGAGAGAAGATCACAAGCAATGCTTCGGCCACAGAAATAGAATCAATTTCCTTCAAGGGCAAGGCTTCTGGAACACGGTGATGCACACTCAGGGTAGGGAAGCGTCCATTCAACTCCACACTCGAGCGACGTCTTGAAATGGCAGGAGAACACCGGGACACAGACGGAATGAGATGAACTGGCAGTCGTGGTATGCGGTAGTGGTAGATGACCAGAGAATTGACAGTCGATAGGTGAAGGTCTGGGAACACAGCCCACGAGTCCAGGACCTATGATGAGATCACAGCCAGAATTTGACGAACAGCTGGGTAGCTAGATAGTGACTGTATGGCGGCTGGGTTGAATCTGCCAGGTTTTTTTTTTTTTCATTTATTGGGCACCCCCCTACATCCTTGTGTAAGGTGAAGAGCAGAAGCGTTTACAGTGCCCAACAGGGAAGCATGCTAAGTTCATGCTTGCCTTTATGTCTCATGAGTTAAGGGCGTAGAAGTCTGAAGAGTCAAGGGCGTAGGAGCCTGAAGAGTCAGTGGTTTATGTCATCAAGTTATTGGAAGCTCCAACAACTTGTCCCTGAATACGAATTCGCAACTTTCGATTTACAGCAGGTACCTACTTTACTGCTAGGTGAACAGGGACGAAGGGGACGAATCTGCCGGTGACCCAGATAGTCGCTGCCGTTCTCACCTCTGTCCAACCACCCCAAGTGTCGTCTGCACCAGCAAACGAGAGTTAGCAGTGGTAACGAGCCGGAAGATCATTTCCGCCCTTACAGTAGCATGGTTGAGAGCAACTTCCTTTTGGTAATTTTGAGTTGCTGATTTCAAATCTGGCAATAAAAATTCTCTGGCACTTACAGTTTATTTATTATGTAAAAAATTAAATCTTACAATAACTGAAAAATACTATTTTTCCTGTTATTCCTGTTACTTTTTCCACGTCATCACTAAAATTAAATAAAGAATGAAAACAATCATAAGAAGGCACAAAAAGTATTACATTAGCCACTGTTTGGGCTTTTGTTATTTTATTTATTGTCCTCCGATTGTAAACACCAGCAATAGTCCTCCACCATGGCAGGATCCCGTCTACCCCGGTACCTTTCCTCCATACGTCTAATGTCCTCATGAACTCGCTCTCCCTGTTCATCACTAACCGCCAACAGATTCTCAGGAAAAAGGTCCAAGTGCAAGTGTAGGAGGTGGACCTTCAGGGACATCCTGCATCCTAAGTTTTTTGTAGTTTTTCAAGAGTTCCTCTACAAATTGGCAATAGTTTTCTTTCTTCTTGTTTCCAAGAAACTCCTAGACTATAAATGTGAAGGATTTCTATGCAGCTAGTTCATTTCCATTCATTTTGTTTTCAAGGTCGTCATCTCGAAGTAACCTTCTTATCTTTGACTTTAGCAACACTGAGCTGTGGGAATTTTCCCCTCAAGTGCACGAACCCATCACCATTTGTCCACAGCCTTCACAAAATTCTTCATTAGTCCCAGCTTGATGCTTGGGTCTACCAAGGGAGTATATTTAACGTTGCTTTATCCTGGAACAAACTCTTCTCTCTTTGGCCAGTCCTTTGTGTTGGAGTGTTTTTCTGTTGCTCTGCTGTCCCATAAACACAGAAGACAGCAATATTTCGTGAACCCTCCTTGAAGGCCCAGTAGAAGGGCTATAACCTACAAATCGCCGCTGATCTGCCATCTATACTCTTTGTATTTAATAACGGTCAGTATTTTCTCCATGCTATCATACGTTTCCTTCAAACCTACAGAATGTGCTACTGTAACTGAGGGCTTCTGGTTCCCATTATACAACACTACTGTTTTCAAACTAAACTTGGAGAAATCTATAAAAGTCGCCGTTCCTTTGGGTCATGTTTTTCTCCCAACTCTGACGTCAGTCCTTCTACATCAGTACACACACAGAGGGAATCCTGTATACTGTAGAATGAAGATAATGTAATATTTCTTTCCCTAAAAACAAAAAAAATTGTCTGTTTCGCTAACAAGTTCCATTCCTGCAGTCTTGGTGCTAAAAGTTCCGCCTGCTGTTTTGACAGACGGTGATCACGTACAAGATCATTAAGTTCACTTTGTTCTATAAGATGTGGTTCATTGGAAGTTTGGTCAATGAAAGGAGGATCATGGGATGATTCTGGGATTTATTCCTCAATTTCCTCATCCGAAGTTGAGAGCTCTTCCAAATTAGCCGGTGGTGTAGGTGTAGGGAGGCCTCCGTGAGGAACGGACCTTATTGCCGAAGGTACATTTGGATACTCAATTTGGTGAATTAACACAACCTAGGCGTTGTATTCTCTCTATTCTCCTGTTCAGTAGTGCTAACCTTGCATTTAATATATCCCTGCCAACACAAGTACGTATCTTATATTCCTCCACTACATGTACACATATATCATAAAAATGTTACGTGACTGACATATTTTATTGTTATATTTGAAATCAGCCCAAAATTAATAAGGTCCAGCGTATTTGATCCATGTTACCGAACCCTTGTCAACTAGTGTAATTGGTTTATGTGCATAAGAGGGGACAGTAAATAGTCAGGGCTTCACCACTATACGCTAACCATACCATCGATGTTGGACAACCCCATCTGGTCCCCGAGATATGCTAGGGACTGGTGCCTGCACTTCGGCATCTCAGCTACCCTGAGAGATTGGAGCGCCTGAACTTGCCTAGCTTATACTACAGACGGGCAAGGGGGGACCTAGTTGAGGTTTATAAGCATCTCAGGGGGCACTACTCAGTTGAGTGTCCTTACTTGGAGCTGGCGGACGCTCGCCCCACAAGGGGTCACAGCTCAAGATTGAAGAAGCCGCAAGTCCAGAAAACCGTGAGGGCAAACTTTTTCGGAGTGAGGGTTGTAAACTCTTGGAACAATCTACCAGAGAGTGTTGTGGCGGCACCGAGTGTGAGCTCTTTCAAGAGAAGACTTGACCAACACTGGAGCGGGTTCAGGTACATTCAGGAGCCGGTGCATGCCCAGTATTTGCCAACAGTGCGTGACAGAGACGTGACCGATCGCCCGGGCGGCTAGCGAGCCGACCTTTTGGTGAAGAATATAAATGAAAAGAGACGTGACCGATCGCCCAAGCGGCTAGCGAGCCGATCAGTAGCGAAGAGGATAAAAGTAAAAGTAAGAAAACGCAGTCGTATTTAGAGCTTCACTGTACTCACCTCCCTGGCCACCATACCCACCATGCCGGTGTAAGACCCATCAGCCTTTTTTCTGCCCCAAGTGTCATCAGAGGGACAAACGAAAGTGTATCTAGGAAGCAACAATGTAAGTAAATAGTAAGTCTTCATTGTAAATATTCATCCTACATCATTGTAACATTTTAATCAAGAAGGTTGAGGGAGATCTTCGTGGGTCCAACGTGAAATAGGGTCAACTTTACCGTAAGTGTTACTATTGTCATTACTATCGTTACTAGTGTTATTAAGAATACTTTTTATTGTTATTCTAATAATATTATCATTATGATAAAATATTATTACCTTGCCTCTAAATGCACGACAAGTTATTGTATTTGGTCCTGTTTGTGTGTTTACTTATCTCCAAAATAACTCAAGAGCAAGTTCATGGATTTCCACCACACTAGGTAATTTTCGTCAGTATTTATAATGATCAAAATGGTAAATTTCTCGTGGAAATCGCTCTAAAATTGACCAAATAATGCCACGGTAACAGTTTACGATGACATGAAATAGTTCCCAGGAGAGATTACAATGGCATACAGTAACAGCGTCATTTATTCGATATTTACCCTGTTATGGTAACGGTTAACAGAAGATGTTTAATAATTGGTATTATTGGTATTGTTACTGTTGTTATTGTTCTTGTCATTATTACTATAAACATTGGTATCATTTGTAGAATTAATATTATCATTGATAGTAGTAGTAACATCAAAAAGTGGTGGGACCTGATAACATCACATGGTCCACAAGTAGAGTACCACCCAAATGCCAGCAAGTCCTTCCTCATTGTGAAGCCAAAATAACATTAACGGGCAATAGAGGTGTTCAACAGAAGTGAGGTCAAAATAACTAAGGACGGCCAAAGACATCTACTGTAGGTGCGGTAATCGGCACGAACGACTTCAAAACCGAGTAAGTATCGGGAAAGGTAAGTGAGTGGGTGAAGGAAATCCAAGTTCTGTCTGATATTGCTAAAACGGGGCCACATGCGGTGTTTGCAGCATTCACCCATGGAGTCAAGCATCGCTCGAATTACCTGATGCGCACTATCCCTGATATCGGACCCCTCCTCAGCCTGGAAGAAGCCATCTGCGTCATTTTTATTCCAACAATAGCGAAAAAGTTTCACTTAACCCCAGCAGAAAGGTCACTCCGTGCACTACCACCGAGACAGGGAAGAATGGGAATGACCAATCTAGAGGAGCTTGCTGCCACTGAACATCAGAACTGTCAAGCTCACGGCAGCCCTCACTGAACACATAACAGCTCAGAATGCAGCAAGTGAGGTAGATACCAACGAATTAAGCAAGATTTGACGGTCCATAAGGACAGAACGACAGCACAAGTCTTGGCTTTCTAAACTTCCCTCTTATGGTTTCTCTCTTCCACTTTGTTTTCTAATCTCTAGCTTCCTTGAGAACCGATCCATGACAGTTGTTGTCGAGGGATCGCTCTCTCGCTCTCTCTCTACCAATAGTGGTGTCCCACAGGGTTCTGTTCTTTCACCTACTCTCTTCCTTCATTTTATCAATGATTTACTTCAAACTACGACTAATTCTATCCATTCTTACGCTGATGATTCTACTCTTCATTCTTCTTCACATTTTCCCCTTTCCCCTAACTCTCAAACTAGATCTGTTTCTAGAGTTGATATCATTACATCTATCAATGCGGATCTGTGCAGCATTGCCGAATGGTGAGGTAGAAACTTGGTTGAATTCAATAGTAATAAAATTCAGTATTTACCAATTACACTTTCCAAATTAGATGATCTCCCACCAATCTTATTTCAGGACGCTGTCATTCAGCCAAATTCTAAAATAGATATGCCAGGCCTTACATGTAATGGAAGCCACATATCCTCAACATTGCTAAAGCTGCCTCCCGAAAGCTGGGAATATTGTACAGATGCCGTAGCTACTTCACTCCTAAGCAGTTACTTCAAGTATATAAGGGATTCATTCGTCCTAACTTGGAGTACTGTACTGCTCTCATATCTGGGGTGGCTCTTCTTCTGTCCAACTGTTAGATAGGGTGGAATCAAAGGCATTTCGTTTTATTAACTCTCCTCCTTTAGTTGATAATCTTTCTTCCCTTTCTCTTCACCGCAATGTTGCTTCACTCTCTCTCTTTTACAGATACTTTAACAAGTAATGTTCGGTGGATTTGGCATCCTGTGTACCGCCTGCAAGGCCGTAGGCTCGTAACACTCGTCTTGTCTGCGGTGCCCACCGTTTCTCTGTGGATATCGGTCACACTAGATTAACCCGTTATAGTACATCCTTGTTTCCTCACACAGCCTAACTGTGGAATGCTCTGCCTTCTTCTGTATTTCCACACTCATACAATCTGTCCCACTTTAAAAAGATGGTTTTCCGGACTCTTCGTGGTGTAGATTAATATAATCTTTTTCTTTTATATTTTTAATTTCTTTTTACTCGTATTTTTTTCGCCTCTTAGGCTCCGTTATGGGTCGATGACCTGTGTCCGAGTGGGCTATTCCCTGTATAAAAAAAAGGATAAACTGCAACAACCGATGCAGCAATTTTGTCAGAGAACTTGAAAAAAGGATACGTAGCTATAGCGCAAGAGGTGGGCGCCTCGAATTGGCTTACAACGTTACTTTGTCCGTATTTTGGGGATTACTGGCTACTTCGCCTTAAGGCTATTTCGGCCGAAGCTGTTTTTTTTTCCTGAGTCGTTTTCTTTGGACTTCTTCCTTTTGTTCTTTTTGCTTTTCAATTTCCATTCTTCTTCTTGGTCTTGTTCTGGTATATTCTCGTAAAAGTAAAAAAACGCTGATAATTTTAATGTTACTAAATCTGGCTTTTTTGTCTTTTCTTCGGTCTTGTTTAATTCTGGCTTCTTTTCTGTGGTCTTGGGGTCTTGATTTTTCTTTTCTGCGGTCTTGTCAGGGTCTTGATTCTTCTTTTCTTCGGTCTTCACTACAAGGAGAGCCTCCTTGTAGCTCAGTTTTTTCTTGCTTCGCAGCTAGCCACCCTACACTCCTCCCTCCACTTGGGACACTCCCGGTCGGAGGAGGAATGAGGGCCACCACAAGCTGCGTATTTCTTGGCGGCCACCGAGCAGTTGGTGTGCTGGTGCCCGGGTGTTCCGCAACTGCAACAGACCTCCCGAGCTCGACACTTCCCTGCCAGTTGGCCGTACCTCTGGCATTTGTAACACCTTGTTGGTCTTCTTTCATACGGTTTTACTGGGATGTTCTCCCATCCCAGCAATACGGTGCTTGATAGATTCTTTGGGTAACCAACCAGTGCAGTTACGCTAGTCAGCTTCCGTACTATTGAGAGCTGGTCTCCGATCAGCTTGGCCAGTTCTTCTTTTTCAAGGTGTGGGAGATGACTCCTAGCACCAAGTTATCCTCTGTGTGAGCTTCCACTAGTATCTTGATCCCGTTAATTTCTGTTCTGTTGGCTATTTGCTGGGCCTGTCCCCATTCCGCGAAGGTGACGATAAGGCCACCACTCACTGGTCTGCGGACGACCCTTGTCACCCCCCTGATTCCTAAGGAGTCAAAAAACTTCCTAACGACAAGGAGGTTTAGTTGCCTGTGCGAAGGGCATGTGACTGGGTACAGTCTTACTACCTTCGCCTGGTCACAGGTCAGCCTCATCGTCAGGTTTGCGTAGTACCTAGAGAGCAGGGAAGATATTGCCTCGCCGAGGTGCAGTTCTCAGTCGAACGTTACCGATAAGGACAAAAGGCTTCAGTCTTAATAAACAAGAATTTACGTATGCCATTGCCCTAGGACTCTAGTATATTGACGTTAACTTTAAGAACAGCATTTAGGATCCTGTTCATCAACTGCTCCAAAGATGTTGCATTGGTGGAACAAACACTTCACATTTAACATAGACCCAAAGGAAAAAGTCAAGGGGAGTGAGGTCAGGCGACAAAGGTGGCCAATTAATGGGATCCCCGCGCCCCTTCCAACGGTTAGGTAATTGTCTATTCAGATGCAGAATCAAAATATCAGAATATCATAGATTAGTTCAGACAAATTATGATTTTTGGTGGAAAAATTTATATTAAGATAAAATTTTGCATACATACTCCTGAAGGCTATAGAAATCTATGCACCAAACGATAATATTTCATAGATACAAAATACTGTAAATATAATTTTAAATAAGATTGTCTCTATTTTTTATCCTATAGGTATTACATTTTTTGTGTAATCCACATCTGAATTCGGGGGAACTTTTCGCGTGTAGTGAAAAAATTGATACTCGGGCAAGGTTTTCAGCAAATAAGTAAAAAATTACTAGTTTTCATTAAAAATGCATACAGTATAGTTGAAATTGTAGAACGTAAAATTATCTATTGGTTCAGAGAAATATATTTCCTTGAAACAGTTTTCAAAGCCTTTTCTGACTCATTCAATAAGTTTGAAACAAACTCTTTTCCACACCACCTTTGAGTTTTTGGCGCGTTATTTTGGTTTCCCCATTCGGCCTATTTCACGTTTTTCTAGTTAAAGATGATGCCATTGAGTACTTGAAAAGTCCTCTTCATTAGTCATAATAGGGTCATCAGCGGGATCATCTGCAGTTTCGGAATTCAGACAACTTTGGCCTTGACAATTACTGCACATTATAGAACAGGGTAATCCACATTTTACACAACCACACTTCTTCCCGCACCCTAATTTACGGCCACATGAAATAAGTTTCAAAATATTTGCGGGGGCTGGGCTGGTGCCTCAGTTGTGTAGACAGGTGACAGAATTGCAAATTTTTTCCAGCCCCACTATTCAGGCAGAAGTGTTTTCCTCGCCAAGTCTGAACTTGGTGAAAGACACGATAAGAAAGTTGCCTAGCTGCTGCAGAAGTGGGCGGAAGACTTGACAATAACACAGCTTTATTTGAGTGACTGACAGCTTTGATAAAAGAGTGAAATCTTTATTGATTGAGATTTGTTTCAGTTTGTGGGGCTTTGTACAGAGTGAGAATGAAACGCTCTCCAGCGGATACAGCTTCATCATGAGTCGATTGAGGATTGTTGAACACCGATACCATTTCTTGCAGAGAGTCATCTTTGTACAGGAGAATTATAGTTTTTATTTTTCCAAACCCGTAAGATAAGGACGTTGTTTAGCAACCACTTAAAGCATGAGCTACCAAAACTGATTCTTTGCAGTTCTTTAGAATATTTGAGCGCTGTAAATCCCGAGAACTATAAAATCTTGTCCTAAGGTTTCCGTGGGCTTCTGTTAGAAACATAATATCACTGTCTTCTGGAGTAAGAGATATAAGCAGAGCTAGAAGATCTACACCCTGGCCAACCACAACATAGGAGTTATGCTGATAAGATCCATTGATAGCACTTTGAACAATTAGTAGATCAGCATCATCTGTGGCAATATGTGCCTCAATACCTTCTTTCTCAAATCTCTGTTTCAATTACATAATTAGACGCTCTTTGTTTTTTAGATAACTCAATTTTTCCTTAGGTGCAGCTAGAGCTGTAATCTCACCGAACAAGATTTCAGCTGAAGTTCGTTTCAAAAGTCTTTTTTGACCCTCGATGTTCTTTGTACTAATTTAATTTGTTGAATAACCATCAAATATTACAGTTACATCTTCACCATAATGTTTTCTAATGAACTGGACATACGCAGCATGAACGACCGCAACTGTGCCTCGCTTTGGCCAAACTACACGGTGGATTAAATTACCTTCATCAATGATACATTTGCATCCTGATAATTCAACTGCTCGTTTTTCTAGTGTTGAAAATGTCACACAAAGACGAAGACAAACCTGTTCCGTCAAATATGGAGAGCGGAAATGAAGCCAACTCATGACAGCTCCCCAAGTCTTGCGGCAGGTTTACAATGCATATTATTCTTTGAAAAAACTGAGTGGTGTAAACCTCTATGATGTTATCAGCGACGCTGACACTTGTATTCATGTAAGAAATTGGCTTCACTCTTTTGGCGCGCTTTACCTTCATATCTCCAAAAGTGTCTTTGCCTTTCATGGCTTCATCCGTCAATCTCTTGCCAACATGTAGAGCTTTGTAGCAGTTTATGTATTCAGCTGCAACCAGACCACTGGACAACGAAACGAGTCTCCTGTATTGATGTTTGGATAATGTTGCTGAAGCCATACAACGAACATCTGAAGAACCTCTTCGTTTTTCTTAATCCTCGAGTTTCTAAATTCGATATGCTGAAAACTACTGCTAGTTTGAATCCCACAAAACTCTTCCACATACGTAGTGAGCTACTGGCAAACACGAAACCATCCCTGAATGTGTTTGCTAATTTTGCTTTCAGCGTTTTCTCAGTCATCGACGGGCCTTTTGGTAAATATTCATCGAATTTCTTCAACAAACCATTGAAAGAAAACTGGCATTCGTCAGAGTCATCAATAAAGACGCAGAGCTTTTCGAAAGCAGAAGTCATGTCTTCATCTTGTGGGCGTCCTCTTTTTGGAGTTAATGGCGGGTTGAATGTAAATTTGGATGAGCATTTTCCGTGATAGCGAGCTTCTTTTGCTACAAGACAAATGCCACTTTTTAATCGCATCAACACTTTCTCACCCCACTCGTCGTTTCTTTGTTCACCATTCTTCAATAGTCTATCTTTCAGAGTCAAAGTTCGAACCTCGGTAATTACTTGGCGTTTCCCTGTAGGCTTTTTTCTTTCCCGTAAGAATGTTACATTTTTCACCACAAAACAAGCAATTCCATTTGAAATCAAATTGGTCTTGTGATCGCAATATAGTACACTGATTAGGTTTACTAGTTTCTGCTCTTTTTAAATCCCTGGCATTTTTTTTCTTTGGTGTACTTACGTCTGCAAACTATATGCATTTCAATGGTGTCCAATTTTATAATTTTTTTTTTCAAAATGACCGTCTTTTCGGATTTGATTTACACGTCTTAAGTTCTTCATGCAGTCCTTCACAACCACTGTTTTTTCCATCTACTAAACTATCACCACAGTTAAAACAATCACTTGCGGACGCCATATTCATCTTAATATAAATATTTTCCATCATTTGCCTATTTTCGAACTAATTTGACTGGACTAAGATGGCAAAAACAACTTTAGACATTGCTTTGTAATTGTGAATGTACTTTTTGCTCTACCATTGATAGGTTCATTATAATAAATATTCGAAACCCTATGTAAAATAAATAATTTATATCGCTGCGGGAGAAAGTCTACGCTGTTTATATATGAAACGCTTTTTATCGCAAAATCATCGGTCTAATAATACGGAAATGCCGCAAATCCTTGCTTCTTATAAAATTAACATTATTATCAATAACATTATATTTATTTAAATAATGTAAACTGCTGCCGGTTTTCCGTGTTTCTTCAACGAAAGCGTTATTTTTATTTATGAAACGTCTTTTGTCTCTTGTTGAGAGCTGAAACGTGTAATGGCGTTTCCCTGATAGCTCCCGGCATCACGAAATGTGTTAATTATGAAAAATCAGCAAACGAAAAGTAGGAATTTTGAAAGTTCTCCATCCATTCATGATATAAAAATAAGTTTTATTCTATTAAAAAAATTCTACAGATGCTGCCTCCCATGAGTCGGACGCCTTAGTGATACACCAAGATGAACTTTTAATACAAATATTATTAGCACTAAAATTTAAATCAGATTATTATAAATATAGCACATGCATGTTTTCATGGGAACATAAAATTCATTTAAAAATATGCAAAATATTCAATTCTAACAAAATAAAATTATGAAAAACAGAAAATCATTCATTTCAAAGCCTAAAATACACTTCTCACTTTCTTGAACTGGACCACTTCGATCTACCTGAGATTCAATGAACATCTTTGTAACCTTCCGCATTTAGA